>NW_026291774.1:0-29785 GCF_023091745.1 Budorcas taxicolor
CATCCCTAAAATGACCTCGTAATCTCGAAAAGGTAATACAATAAGATTGGCTGAGAATTCCCTATCCTTAATTTGGATTTTACATGCTTTACAAGCTGAACTAGTTACAAGTTTAGAACCCATTGGAGTACCAACTTCTACTTCATATGGCAAACATACAACTTTCAATTTCACATGTTCCACACATAAGGGAGTAATAAATGAATGAGTTGCACCTGGATCAATTAACACCTTAACAGGTTGATTGAGTATGAAGAATGTACCTTCAACAACAGTGGTCTCATCTGGAATCTCCTCGCACTCAATAGCATAGGCTCGAGCCTGGACCCTAGGAACTGGAGTCTTGCCTCTACCGACTGGTTTACCCAGATTCTGTCCCCCTTGCCATTTAGGGCAATCCTTAATCCGGTGCTGATCGCTGCCACAACCCATACATTTCCCCAATTTTCTCCAACACTGGGCCTCGGTGTGGCCCTGCTTGTTACAGTACGAACAGATGGCAGTCTGAGAAGCTGGTGAACTACCTGAGGATCCGCGAGTGGAAGAGGCTGATGGCACCTTAGTCACACAATAACACATAGACAAGTCATCCTAATTATCTTAGGGCTCTACCCATGGTCCGAGAGTTAAACCTGGCTTAAGCAATCTAAGCTTTGATACCATTCTAATATAGTGTCATGCCCCAACCCGGCCTATAAAGGTTAGACTAGGGTGTGATCTAAACATTCAAGTCCTTTCAAGTACTTAATCGTTCAAGGAGGTTTAGCACTTAATGTTTTATCCTAGACTCCAAAATTTTTCCGAAAAACTGGCAGCATAATGGCTGTAATTGGGCTCTTTGGTTTGACCTAGTTCTTTAAACACCTCAAAATTTACCATCTCAATCCCATTTCCAACTAAGATTACTATTTTACCATCAATTGAATTGCCTATTGGTTATTTCGACATCCCATTTGATTTATAACCTAGCATGATACTATGTCTCGTTTGTTTGTTTGACCTCGTTTCAAAATATACCTGTTTAAGATTGGATAAATTCATTTACTTAGTCCTTATTAATGCACCATAACCTATGATAATACTAGCGGTAATAAAAGCATAACGATCATAGTAATGTCTAGTATCAGTCTACTTAATATAAGTACAAACCAAAATTAGACCCCAAATTACAACGGGGGTCTTTTACATCATGACATCGAGTAACACAAAAGGGAATAGTCTTCAAGTAACATAAAGTTCACAAGTAGTCACGTTCAAGCAAAACAACAATGACTGGCAATTACTCCAGGGGTTCATCATTAGGCACATTGTCCTCGGGTACCAGTACCTATTCTTCTTCACCTGTGATGAAAAAGAGGGTGAGTCCTTATGAACTCAACGAGGGGAAACGAGAAATACGTTTTGAAACTCATTTTCTGGTTCAATTATGAAAACTCCTTTTGAAAACATGTCACGTATTACAAATAATAAGGTATGCAAATACATGAAACAAATCGAGTAACAGATACATTTACCAATCATTTCAAGGATACGGTGAGCATTTGTTCTCAATATCAATTTCGATTCATTTGGTGCGGCCGACTTCAATAATCCACTTATCGCTCCCAATTGGGTGTACTCTGGATGTACCCCGAAACCTACGACCCAACTCTCCAAGGGTGGAATGCCAAGCGAGAGAGGGAATTGGACCATGGTAGTCACGGGAGCACCGGCAAGCCCTATGCCGCCCGTCGTTCGTGAAACGCTACCATGCCACAATGAAAGGTTGCAACCTCGTATGCAATGCACATTTATAACATTTAACATATCACATTAGGAGAACAACAAAGTAGGTCGCCTCCGAACAGTTATAAGATCGCACGTTGTCAAGTAGTCAAACAAGGCACGATAAGACAAGTAATTTCACTTGTAAAGCATATGGAGTCATATGAACATTAAACGGGCTGTCATGTAACACATGTAAGTCAAGCCATATAACTCATTTCGAACTCCACGTAATCAAGTGATACGATTATTCAACATGCAACAACATCTACGTGGGTTTGGTTGCAAGAAAAGCTTATTTAACAACATGCAATGGTCAAAATCACATTTGAAGTTATAAGACATTTACGGGCAGCCCACTAAGCATATAATTTCCACACAATATACAATTGATCAATACTTAGCAACTACCTAGTCATTAGGGTTTCCATTTCGTGTATATTCATGCAATTTGAGCCTCAACCCAACTCAAAGTCAACCTCAAACCATGCATCATCTAACTCAACATCTTCAAACATTCAAAACAGTCCACACAACATCCCGTAGCTACAAGCCCAAGCATTTAATTCAACAAGAGGAGTCACAACAATTTTTCTAAGCACAACATTAAGTGAAACCCTTACTGCAATAGGCTGTCTTCTCACAATCAATAGAATAATCAAAAAATCTCCAAATCTAGTGAATAAGATTTCAAATTAAAGCTTAAGGAGTTAACTAAAATCAGAGACAAACCTTGCATCAATTGGAGTTCGGAATCATTAGTTATAGCCGAAACAGTGAGATAGCACAAAACTGTCCAGATTTGCACACTTTTCTGAAATTGACGTTTTTGAGGTTCTTAGGGTCCGTTTTAGCCTTGGTCCATTTCTGACAAAATTATCCAGAATTGAAAAATATAGCATCACCCCAAATTTCATGCATTTTGGCCATCATTTACTGAATCAAATATGGTTCGTTCCACAAGGTCAGTGCATCTGCCAAAACCTGCTTCATTTTTCCAGATTTCCAGATTTGGTCACATTTTAATGATTTACCATTTTGAGGACCTTAGAGTCAAAATTAGCTTCGGCCTATTTCTGGGAAAAATGTTCAAGACTGTCCAAACTAGTCACTTACCAATTTTCATGCATTTTTCACATCATTTTCCTAGCTAAACTTACCTCTAAACAGACTGGTCAGAGAGCTGTCAACAATTTCGACTTCACCTAGCATCATTTTCAAGCCTAGATCTTGCCATGCATGGTTGTTTAAGCTTATGAACGACCATATAACTCAAGTACAGAAGCAAATACACACATCTATGAGCATGCATGTGAATTTTTGAAGAGTTTTCAAAAGGTTTTAGCCCTCACCTTAGCAATCAACCAAAAGATGCTCAAAAACCTTGTTGAAGCTCAAATCTTCTCCTTTCCTTTGCCTAGCCGAAATCCCAACTAGCTTTTCTCTATTTTTCCTAGCTTAGTGATCAATCTCTTAGCACATGCATGAGGTTAGAACATGAAGAAAAGAAATGGATGCCAAGAAGCTTACCTAGGCCGAATGGAGTCTTCAATGCACATGCAAGTGTGATTTTCCACTTCTTAGCTAGCTCGGTTGAAGTCTTTTGCTTGTGGCTTGCTAGGTTTAGCTATGGTGTGAAGAAGAGAAGCTAGGGACATGAATAACTCAGCCAAGGCTGAGAATGAGAGGAAAATTGAGAGAGAAGTGAGAGAAATTGGAGGAAAAGAGAGAATATGACAAGGTGATGGCTTTGCAATTTCTTTGAGGTTGTGGTCGGCCTTGGGCAGTCCAAATTCAGAATTTGTGTCTTCAATGTGCAATTTTGAAATTCCTAGGATGGCAAGGATGATGTGGCCAAAAATAGTGTGCAAATGGTAGGTTTTTTGAGCAATTTTTTAAGTATTTGTGTCATAGAATGTCTAAGCATGCATAGTTGATTATAAATTTGTTCAAACCTTGTGCAAAAACCATGGTATGGTCGGCCAATGCTAGCTTCAAATCTGAATTTTGTCAACTTTGATCATTAATTAATTGTATCTTGAAAGTGCAAAAAGAATAAGGAATAAAGAATGAAGAATGCTTAGTGTTTGGTGCATTTTTTTGTCTTCTAGTGAGTTGAATTAGGATTATTATATTGATAGTGGATTTTGTAGGATTGTTTAATATTCTAGTGTTCCGTGAAATATGCTTTCTTGATTAGCGTGGAGGCACGCTTTCTTAGGTCTAGGACATGCACTACGAGGCAGGACACGAACTACGAGATGAATGCACATCTTTCAAGTAAATGCACGCAATCCTAAATGAATGCACGTAATTCAATGCATGGCACATAAAATGAATACAATTCTTAAACTAAGGTCATGGCACGCAAATCTAGGTTAAGGCACACGAAGCGAGATTTTGTACGTAAATCGGGGTTGGGCCTCACAACGGATACAGGGTCACAAGCCCCACGCACTCTGTTTGCGTGCCCAGCCTCTACATGAAGTGAAGTTGTCTTGCCCAAGGTGCAGTAGGATTCGGTAACATAAATGTGATGATTAGCTTGTCGTCCTTTTCGAGGCTCACGACATACGATCCTGGACGGAAAAACCGCGCAAACGAAGAAAAGGGTCCCGAAACTGATAAAAACGTTTGATTTTAGGCTCCGAAAATAGGTGCAGCCGAGCAGGCTTGGTGCCCCCATCGTAGAGCTCATGGAGAGCTTTCCAACGGTATGTTGTGCATCGCGTAACTCCTTACGGATCAAAAGTTATAGGCACCAGTGTGAGGCCCGACCCCGAATAACGTGTCCTACCTCGATTTGCGTGCCTTAGACCTAAAATTATATGACTGACCTAGGATTACGTGCCCTGCCTTGGTTTTTGTACATGTCTCATTATACGTGCCTTAACATATAACGTGCATTAACCTTGAACTGCGTGTGTCTCTTCATGTCGTGTGCATTAACCTTGAACTGCGTGCCTTAACCTAGGTTTAAGAGTCATGTCTTGAATTACGTGTATTGCATTGAATTACGTGCCTTATTTTGATCTACGTTCATTTACCTAGGGTTGCGTGCGTTAGCATTGGAATCTGTGCATTAGACTTGAACTCCAATTGATGCAAGGTTTGTTTCTGAGTTTAGTTAACTTCTTAATCTTTAATTTGACATCTTATTCACTGAATTTGGAGATTGTTTGGTTATCCTATTGATTGTGAGAAAACAGCCTATTGCAGTAAAGGTTTTATTTAGCTACATGCTTGGAAAATTATTGTAACCTCTCTTGTGATACTAATTGTGTGGAAAAGTTGTGTTGGGATGTTATGTGGACTGTTTTGAGTACTTGAGGATGTTTGAATGGAATGATGCATGACTTAAGAATGACTTTGAGTTGACTTAGGGTTTTCATCACACAATTAAGCATGAAATAGAAACCCTAATGACTAGGTAGCTTTACTAAGTGTTGATCTCTTGGTTTGGTGTGGAAATTATATGCTTAGTGGGCTGCCTGTAATTGTTCTATAACTTCAAATGTGAATTTGACCATGGCATGTTGTCAAATAAGCTTTTCTTGCTACCGAACCTACGTAAATGTTGTTGCATGTTGAATAATTCGTATCACTTGATTATATGAGCTTCTTAATGAGTTATATGACCTGTTTTACATGTGTTACATGGCTACCCGATTAATGTTCATATAACTCCATATGCCTCTCATGTGAAATTACTTGTCTTATCGTGCCTCGTTCGACTACTTGTTAACATGCGATCTTATAACTGCTCGGAGGCAACCTACTTTGTTGTCCTCCTAATGTGATATGTTAAATGTTATAAATGTGCATTGCATTCGAGGTTGCAACCTTTCAGTGTGGCATGGTAGTGTTTCACGCACGCCGGGCGGCTTCGGGCTTGCCGGTGTTACCGTGACTGCCATGGTCCAATTCCTACTCTCGCTTGGCATTTCACCCTCGGAGAGTTGGGTCGTAGGATTTTGGGATACATCCGGAGTACACCCACCTGGCGTGTTTTGGGGATGAATTAAAGTCGGCCGCAACTCCTGTTACTTGACTTGATCTGAGAGCTAAAGCTCACCGTATCCTTTTTATTATATGTATAAGTACTCCCGCTTGGATCCTAGAGAACCTCGGGGAGGAAAGACTGGTATTCCTGTTCTGTACTTGTAATTCTGTACTTGTATTTCTGTTGTATTCATGTTTGAGAAAGGGATTTTCATAAGTTTAACCGAAAAATGAGTTTCAAAACTTATTTCTCGCTCCCCCTCGCTGAGTTCATAAGGACTCACCCTCTTTTATCATCTCAGGTGAAGAAGAACAGGTGCAGGAACCCGAGGATAATGTACCTAATGATGAACCCCTGGAGTGATTGCCTGTTATTGTTGTTTTGCTTGAACGTGACTACTTGTGTACTTTGTGCTGCTTGAAGACTATTTATCTTATGTTGTTGTTGTTGCTAATGTAAAAGACCCCCATTGTAATTTGGGGTCTAATTTTGGTTTGTACTTATATTAAGTAGACTGATACTAGACATGACTCTACTATGATCGTTTTGCTTTTACTACCGCTAGTATCTATCTTAGGTTACGACGCTTTAGTTAAGAACTAAGTAAATGAACTTATCCAATCTTAATAAGTACTTGCTATTGAGCTAAGATCAACAGGTATATTTGTAACGAGGACAAATAAACAAACGAGACATAGTATCATGCTAGGTTATAATCAAACGGGACGTCGAAATAACCAATAGGCAATTCAATTGATGATAAAATAGTAAATTCTAGTTGGGAATGAACTTGAATTGAAAGTTTTGAGGCTGTTAGAAAATTTAGGTCAAAACAAAGAGCCCAATTACAGCCGTTATGCTGCCGGATTTCTGAAAAATTTGGAGTCTAGAATAAAATGTTAAGTGTTAAACCTCCTAGAACGATTAAGAATGTGAATGGACTTGAATGTTTAGATCACACCCTAGTCTAACCTTTATAGGCCGGGTTAGGGCGTGACAACCAGAGCGACGGATACCTGGTCACAAGCCCCACACCCTCAGTTTGAGGGCCCTACGTGAAGTGAAGTTGTCTTGCCCCAATGTGTCGTGGGTTTCGGTAATAGAATTGTGATGGATTACGTTGTCGCCCTTTTCGCGGCTCACGATGTACGATCCAGGATGAAAAAAAAGCGCAAAAGAAGAAAAGTGTTTAGATTTTGGGCTCCGAAAACTGGCGCAGTCGAGCAGGGTTGGTGCCCCCGTCGTAGAGCTCTCGGAGAGTTTTCCAACTGTATGCTATGCGTCGCGTAACTCCTTACAGATCAAAAGTTATGGGCAAGGGAGCGACAAATACCTGGTCACAAGCCCCACGCCTTTTGTTTGCGCACCCAGCCTCTACGTGAAGTGAAATTGTGTTGCCCAAGGTGCCGTGTGATTCGGTAATAGAAATGTGATGGATTAGGTTGTCGTGCTTTTCACGGCTCCCGACGTACGATCCAGAACGAAAGAATAGCGCAAAAGAAGAAAAGTTTCCCAAAACTTAAGAAAATGTTCGATTTTGGGCTCTGAAAACAAGCACAACCGAGCAGGCTAGGTGACCCCATCGTAGAGCTCTCAAAGAGCTTTCCAACGGTATGCTATACGGCGCGTAACTCCTTACAGGTCAAAAGTTATGGGCACTGGAGTGACAGATACCTGGTCATAAGCCCCATGCCCTTTGTTTGCGGGCCCAGCCTCTACGTGAAGTGAAGTTGTCTTGCCCAAGGTGCAGTGTGATTAGATAATAGAAAATTGATGGATTAGGTTGTTGTCCGTTTCGCGACTCACGACGTATGATATGGGATGAAAAAACAGCGCAAAAGAAGAAAAGTATCCCAAAACTAATGAAATCATTAGATTTTTCGCTCCAAAAATAGGTGCAGCCAAGCAGGCTTGGTGCCCCCGTCGTAGAGATCTCAAAGAGCTTTCCAACGGTATGTTGTGTGCCGCGTAACTCCTTACGGATCAAAAGTTATAATCACTGGAGCGACGGATACCTAGTAACAAGCCCTACGCCCTCGGTTTGCGGGCCTAGCCTCTACGTGAAATGAAGTTGTCTTGCCCAAGGTGCCGTGGGATTCGGTAATAGAAATGTGATATATTAGGTTGTCGTCCTTTTCGAGGCTCCCGACGTACGATCTGGGACTGAAAAACAACGCAAAAGAATAAAACTGTCCCCAAACTGATGAAAATGTTCAATTTTGGGCTCCGAAAATAGGCGCAGCCGAGCAGGCTTGCTGCCCCAATCGTAGAGCTCTCAGAGAGGTTTCTAATGGTATGCTGTGCGTCATGTAACTCCTTACGGATCAAAAGTTATGGGCACCGGAGCGACGGATATCTGGTCACAAGCCCCACGCCCTTGGTTTGAGGGCCCAGCCTCTACGTGAAGTGAAGTTGTCTTGCCTAAGGTGCCGTGGGATTCAGTAAAAAAAATGCGATGGATTAGGTTGTCGTCCTTTACGGGCTCACGACGTACGATACGGGATGGAAAAACAGCGCAGAAGAAGAAAAGTGTCCTGAAACTAATAAAAATGTTCGATTTTGGGCTGAGAAAATAAGCACAACCGAGTAGGCTTGGTGCCCCCATCGTAGAGCTCTCAGAGAGTTTTTCAACTGTATGATGTGCGTCGCGTAACTCCTTACGGATCAAAAGTTATGGGCACCGGAGCGACGGATACCTGGTCACAAGCCACACGCACTCTGTTTGAGGCCCTAGCCTCTACGTGAAGTGAAGTTGTCTTGCCCAAGGTGCCGTGGGATTCGGTAATAGAAATGTGATAGATTAGGTTGTCGTCCCTTTTACGGCTCACGACGTACGATCCGGGAAAGAAAAACAGTGCAAAAGAAGAAAAGTTTTCCAAAACTGATGAAAACATTCAATTTTGGGCTCCAAAAATAGGCGTAGCCAAGTAGGCTTGGTACCCCCGTCGTAGAGCTCATAGAGAGCTTTCCAACGGTATGCTGTGCGCTGCGTAACTCCTTACGGATCAAAAGTTATGGGCACCAGAGCGACGGATACCTGGTCACAAGCCCCACGCCCTCTGTTTGCGGGCCCAGCCTCTATGTGAAGTGAAGTTATCTTGCCCAAGGTGCCATGTGATTCGGTAATAGAAATGCAATGGATTAAGTTGTCGTCCTTTTCGCATCTCCCGACGTACGATCCGGAACGAAAAAATAGAGCAAAAGATGAAAAGTTTCCCAAAACTTATGAAAATGCTCAATTTTCGGCTCTGAAAACAAGCACAACCGAGCAGGCTAGGTGCCCCCATCGTAATGCTCTCAGAGAGCTTTCCAACGATATGTCGTGCGCTACGTAACTCCTTACAGATCAAAACTTTTGGGCACCGGAGCGACGGATACCTGGTCACAAGCCCCACGCCCTCTGTTTGCGAGCCCAGCCTCTACGTGAAGTGAAGTTCTCTTGCCCAAGGTGCCCTGTGATTTGGTAATAGAAATGTGATGGATTAGGTTGTCGTCCTTTTCGTGGCTCACGACGTACGATCTTGGATGAAAAAACATTAGATTTTGGGCTCGAAAAATAGGCGCAGCCGAGCAGGCTTGGTGCCCCCGTCGTAGAGCTCACGAAGAGCTTTCCAACAGCATGTTGTGCGCCGCGTAACTCCTTACGGATCAAACGTTATGGGCACCGGAGCAGCGGATACCTGGTCACAAGCCCCACGCCCTCTGTTTGCCGACCCAGCCTCTACGTGAAGTGAAGTTGTCCTACCCAAGGTGTCTTGTGATTCGGTAATAAAAATGTGATGGATTAGGTTGTCGTCCTTTTCGCGGCTCACGACGTACGATCCAGGACGAAAAAACAGCCCAAAAGAAGAAAAGTGTCCCAAAACTGATGAGAACGTTCGATTTTGGGCTAGGAAAATAGGTGCAACAAAGTAGGCTTGGTGCCCCCGTCGTACAGGTCTCAGAAAGCTTTCCAACAGTATGTTGTGCGCCGCGTAACTCCTTACGGATCAAAAGTTATCGGCACCAATACGACGGATACCTGGTCACAAGCCCCACGCCCTCTGTTTGCGGGCCCGGCCTCTACGTGAAGTAAAGTTGTCTTGCCCACGGTGTCGTGAGATTCGGTAATAGAAATGTGATGGATTAGGTTGTCGTCCTTTTCGCGGGTCACGACGTACGATCCGGAAAGAAAAAACAGCGCAAAAGAAGAAAAGTGTCTTGAAACTGATGGAAACATTCAATTTTGGGCTCCGAAAATAGGCACAGCTGAGCAGGCTGGGTGCCCCCGTCATAGAGCTCTCGGAGCGCTTTCCAACGGCATGTTGTACGCCGCATAACTCCTTACAGATCAAAAGTTATCGGCACCGGAGCGACGGATACCTGGTCACAAGCCCAGCGCCCTCGGTTTGCGAGCCTAGCCTCTAGGTGAAGTGAAGTTGTCTTGCCCAAGGTGTCGTGGGATTCGATAATAGAAATGTGATAGATTAGGTTGTCGTCCTTTTCGCGGCTCACGACGTACGATCCGGGACTAAAAAGCAGCGTAAAAGAAGAAAAGTATCCCAAAACTTATGAAAACGTTCGATTTTGGGCTCCGAAAATAGTCACAGCCGAGCATACTTGTTGCCCACGTCGTAGAGCTCTCAGAGAGCTTTCCAATAGTATGTTGTGCACCGCGTAACTCCATTCAGATCAAAAGTTATGGGCACCGGAGCGACGGATACCTGGTCACAAGCCCCACGCCCTCTGTTTGCGGGCCCAGCCTCTACTTGAAGTGAAGTTGTCCTGCCCAAGGTACCTTGTGATTTGGTAATAAAAATGTGATGGATTAGGTTGTCGTCCTTTTTGCGGCTCACGACGTACTATCCAGGACGGAAAAACAACGCAAAAGAAGAAAAATGTCCCAAAACTGATGAGAACGTTCGATTTTAGGCTAAGAAAATAGGTGCAACCAAGTAGGCTTGGTGCCCCTGTCGTAGAGCTCTCAGAGAGCTTTCCAACAGTATGTTGTGCGCCGCGTAACTCCTTACGAATCAAAAGTTATCGGCACCAATGCGACGAATACTTGGTCACAAGCCCCACGCCCTCTATTTGCGGGCCCGGCCTCTACGTGAAGTGAAGTTGTCTTGCCCACGGTGTTGTGGGATTTGGTAATAGAAAGGTGATGGATTAGGTTGTTGTCCTTTTTGCGGGTCACTACGTACGATCCGGGAAGAAAAAACAGCGCAAAAGAAGAAAAGTATCCCGAAACTTATGCAAACATTCGATTTTGGGCTCTTAAAACAGGCGCAGCAAAGCAGGCTGGGTGCCCTCGTCGTAGAGCTCTCGAAGAGCTTTCCAACGGTATGTTGTGCACCGCGTAACTCCTTACGGATCAAAAGTTATAGGCACCGGAGCGACGGATACCTAGTCACAAGACCAGCGCCCTTGGTTTGCGGGCCTAGCCTCTAGGTGAAGTGAAGTTGTCTTGCCCGACGTGCCGTGGAATTCGGTAATAGAAATGTGATAGATTAGGTTGTCGTCCTTTTCGCGGCTCACGACGTACGATCCGGGATGAAAAAACAGCGCAAAAGAAGAAAAGTATACCGAAACTTATGAAAACATTCGATTTTGGGCTACGAAAATAGTCACAGCCGAGCAGACTTGCTGCCCACGTCGTAGAGCTCTTAGAGAGCTTTCCAACAATATGCTGTGCACCGCGTAACTCCATTCAGATCAAAAGTTATAGGCACCAGAACGATGGATACCTGGTCACAAGCACCACGCCCTTTGTTTGCGGGCCCAGCCTCTACGTGATGTGATGTTGTCTTGCCCAAGGTACAATGGGATTTGGTAATAGAAATGTGATGGATTAGGTTGTCGTTCTTTTCGCGGTTCACGACCTACGATCCGGGATGGAAAAACAGCGCAAAAGAACATAACTGTCCTGAAACTGATGAAAATATTCGATTTTGGGCTCCAAAAAAGGCACAGCCAAGCAGGTTTGTGCCCCCGTCGTAGAGCTCTTGGAAAAATTTCCAACGGTATGCTGTGCGCCGCGTAACTCCTTACGGATCAAAAGTTATGGGCATTGGAGTGACGGATACTTGGTCACATGCCCCACGCCCTCGGTTTGAGGGCCCAGCCTCTACATGAAGTGAAGTTGTCTTGCCCAAGGTGTCGTGTGATTCGATAATAGAAATGTGATAGATTAGGTTGTCGTCCTTTTCGCGCCTCACGACGTATGATCCGGGACGGAAAAACAGCGCAAATGAAGAAAAATGTCCTGAAACTGATGAAAACATTCAATTTTGGGATCTAAAAACAGGTGCAGCCGATCTAGCTTGCTGCCCCCGTCGTAGCGATCTCGGAGAGCTTTCCAACGGTATGCTGTGCACAGCGTAACTCCTTACGGATCAAAAGTTATAGGCACCGGAGCGACGGATATATGGTCACAAGCCCCATGCCCTCGGTTTGTGGGCCCATCCTCTAGGTGAAGTGAAGTTGTCTTGCCTAAGGTGCGATGGGATTCGATAATAGAAATGTGATAGATTAGGTTGTCGTCCTTTTCGCGGCTCACGACGAACGATGCAAGACGGAAAAACAATGAAAAAGAAGAAAAAGGTCCCGAAACTGATGAAAACATTCGATTTTCAGCTCCGAAAATAGGTGCAGCTGAGTAGGCTTGGTGCCCCCATTGTAGAGCTTACAGAGAGCTTTCCAACGGTATGCTGTGCGCCGCGTAACTCCTTACGGATCAAAAGTTATGGGCACAAGAGCGACGGATACCTGGTCACAAGCCCCACGCCCTCGGTTTGAGGGCCCTACCTCTACGTGAAGTGAAGTTGTCTTGCCCCAAGGTGCCATGAGTTTCGGTAATATAATTGTGATGGATTACGTTGTCGTCCTTTTCGCAGCTCACGACGTACGATCCTGGACGAAAAAATAGTGCAAAAGAAGAAAAGTGTACCGAAACTAATGAAAATATTAGATTTTGGGCTCCGAAAACTGGCACAGCCGAGCAAGGTTGGTGCCCCCATCGTAGAGCTCACGGTGAGTTTTCCAACTGTATGCTATGCGTCGCATAACTCCTTACGGATCAAAAGTGATGGGCACCGGAGCGACGGATATCTGGTCACAAGCCCCACGCCCTTTGTTTGCGCACCCAGCCTCTACGTGAAGTGAAATTGTCTTGCCCAAGGTGCCGTGTGATTCGGTGATAGAAATGTGATGGATTAGCTTGTCGTCCTTTTTGCGGCTCACGACGTACGATCCGGAACGAAAAAACAGCGCAAAAGAAGAAAAGTATCCCAAAACTTATGAAAATGTTCGATTTTGGGCTCTGAAAACAAGCACAATCGAGCAGGCTAGGTGACCCCATCATAGAGCTCTCAGTGAGCTTTCCAACGGTATGCTGTGCGGCGCGTAACTCTTTACGGGTCAAAAGTTATGGGCACCAGAGCGACGGATACCTGGTCATAAGCCCCATGCCCTTTGTTTGCGGCCCCAACCTCTACGTGAAGTGAAGTTCTCTTGCCCAAGGTGCCGTGTGATTCGGTAATAGAAATATGATGGATTAGGTTGTCGTCTGTTTTGCGGCTCACGACGTACAATCCGGGACGAAAAAATAGCGCAAAAGAAGAAAAGTGTCCCGAAACTAATGAAATCATTAGATTTGGGGCTCCAAAATTAGGTACAGCCGAGCAGGCTTGGTGTCCCCATCGTAGAGCTCTCGGAGAGCTTTCCAACGGTATGTTGTGTGCCGCGTAACTCCTTACGGATCAGAAGTTATAATCACCGGAACGACGGATACTTGGTAACAAGCCCCACGCCCTCGGTTCGTGTGCCTAGCCTCTACGTGAAGTGAAGTCGTCTTGCCCAAGGTGCTGTGGGATTCGGTAATAGAAATGTGATAGATTAGGTTGTCGTCCTTTTCGTGGCTCACGACGTACGATCCGGGACGAAAAAACAGCGCAAAAAAGAAAAGTGTCCTAAAACTGATAAAAATGTTCAATTTTGGGCTCTAAAAATAGGCGCAGCCGAGGAGGCTTGCTACCCCCCGTCGTAGAGCTCTGAGAGAGGTTTCTAACGGTATCCTGTGCGCCACGTAACTCCTTACGGATCAAAAGTTATAGGCACCGGAGCGACGGATACCTGGTCGCAAGCCCCACGCCCTCGGTTTGAAGGCCCAGCCTCTACGTGAAGTAAAGTTGTCTTGCCCAAGGTGCTGTGGGATTCGGTAATAAAAATGTGATGGATTAGGTTGTCGTCCTTTTCGGGCACACGACGTACGATACGGGATGAAAAAATAGCGCAGAAGAAGAAAAGTGTCCCGAAACTAATAAAAATGTTCGATTTTGTGCTCAAAAAATAGGCACAACTGAGCAGGCTTGGTGCCCCCGTCGTAGAGCTCTCAGAGAGTTTTCCAACTGTATGTTGTGCATCGCGTAACTTCTTATGGATCAAAAGTTATGGGCACCGGAGCGACGGATACTTGGTCACAAGCCCCACGCACTCTATTTGAGGGCCCAGCCTCTATGTAAAGTGAAGTTGTCTTGCCCAAGGTGTCGTGGGATTCAGTAATAGAAATGTCATGGATTAGCTTGTCGTCCCTTTTTCGGCTCACAACGTACGATCCGGGAAAAGAAAGGAAAAACAGCGCAAAAGAAGAAAAGTTTCCCAAAATTGATGAAAACGTTCGATTTTGGGCCCCGAAAATAGGCGCAGCCAAGCAGGATTGGTACCCCCGTCGTAGAGCTCATAGAGAGCTTTCCAATGGTATGCTGTGCGCTACGTAACTCCTTACGGATCAAAAGTTATGGGCACCGGAGCGACGGATACCTGGTCAAAAGCCCCACGCCCTCTATTTGCGGGCCCAGCCTCTATGTGAAGTGAAGTTATCTTGCCCAAGGTGCCATGGGATTCGTAATAGAAATGTGATGGATTAGGTTTTCGTCCTTTTCGCTACACACGACGTACGATCCGGGACGAAAAAACAGTGCAAAGATGAAAAGTGTTCCGAAACTGATGAAAACATTCAATTTTGGACTCCTAAAACAAGCGCAGCCGAGCAGGCTTGGTGCCCGTATCGTTGAGCTCTTGGTGAGCTTTCCACGGTATGTTGTGCGCCGCATAACTCATTACGGATCAAAGTAATAGGCACCATAGCGATAGATACTTGGTCACAAGCCTCACGCCCTTGCTTTGTGGGCCCATCCTCTATGTGAAGTGAAGCTGTCTTGCCCAAGGTGCCGTGGGATTCGGTAATAGAAATGTGATGGATTAGGTAGTCGTCCTTTTTGCGGTTCACGACGTACGATCCGGGATCGAAACACAGCGCAAAAGAAGAAAAGTATCCTGAAACATATGAAAACATTCAATTTTGGTCTCCAAAAACAGGCGCAGCCAAGCAGGCTTGGTGCCTCAGTCGTAGAGCTCTTGGAGAGTTTTCCAACGGCATTCTGTGCGCCGTGTAACTCCTTACGGATCAAAAGTTATGGGCATCGGAGCGACGGATACCTGGTCAGAAGCCCCACGCCCTCTGTTTGCGGGCCCAGCCACTACATGAAATGAAGTTGTCTTGCCCAAGGTGCCGTGTGATTCGGTAATAGAAATGTGATGGATTAGGGTTGTCCTCCTTTTCGCGGCTAACGACGTACGAGCCGGGATGAAAAAACAGCGGAAAAGAAGACAATTGTCCCAAAACTTATGAAAATGTTCGATTTTGGGCTCTGAAAACAGCGCTCAACCAAGCAAGCTAGGTGACCCCATCGTTGAGCTCTCAGAGTGCTTTCCAACGGTATGTTGTGCGCTGCGTAACTCCTTACGGATCAAAAGTTATGGGCACCAAAGAGACGGATACCTGGTCACAAGCCCCACGCCCTCTGTTTGCGGGCCCAACCTCTACGTGAAGTGAAGTTGTCTTGCCCAAGGAGCCGTGTGATTCGGTAATAGAAATGTGATGGATTAAGTTGTTGTCCTTTTTGTCGCTCACGACGTAAGATCCGGGACGAAAAAACAGCGTAAAAGAAGAAAAATATCTCAAAACTTATGAAAATATTTGATTTTGTGCTCCGAGAATAGGTGCATCCAAGTAGGCTATGTGCCCCCATCGTAGAGCTAGAGCTCTAAGAGAGCTTTCCAACCATTGTGCGCCACGTATCTCCTTATGGATCAAAAGTTATGGGGCACCAGAGCGACGGATACATAGTCACAAGCCCCACGCCCTCTGTTTGCGGGCTCAGCCTCTACGTGAAGTGAAGTTGTCATACCCTAGGTGCCGTGTGATTTGGTAATAGAAATGTGATGGATTAGGTTGTCGTCCTTTTCGCAGCTCACGACGTATGATTCGGGAAGAAAAAACAGAGCAAAAAAAGAAAAGTGACCCGAAACTCATGAAAACGTTCGATATTGTGATCCAAAAATAGGCGTAGCCTAGCAGGCTTGCTTCCTCCGTCATAGAGCTCTCGGAAAGATTTCCAACGGTATGCAGTGCGCCGCGTAACTCCTTGCGGATCAAAAGTTATGGGCACCGGAGCGACGGATACCTGGTCATAAGCCCCACGCCCTCTGTTTGCGGGCCCAGCCTCTACATGATGTGAAGTTGTCTTGCCCAAGGTGCCGTGTGATTCGGTAATAGAAATGTGATAGATTAGGTTGCCGCCCTTTTTGTGGCTCACGACATACGATCCGAGATGGAAAAACAGCGCAAAAGAAGAAATGTGTCTCAAAACTGATGAAAATGTTTGATTTTAGGCTCCAAAATGGGCGCAGCCAAGCAAGCTTGGTACTCCCGTCATAGAGCTCTTGGAGGGCTTTCCAACGGTATGCTGTGCACCGTGTAACTCCTTACGAATCAAAAGTTATGAGCACCGAGCGACGGATACCTGGTCATAAGCCCCACGCCCTCGGTTTGAGAGCCCAGCCTCTACGTGAAGTGAAGTTGTCTTGCCCAAGGTACCGTGTGATTCGGTAATATAAATGTGATAGATTAGGTTGCCGTCCTTTTCGGCTCACGACATACGATCCGAGATGGAAAAACAGCGCAAAAGAAGAAAAATATCCCAAAACTGATGAAAACGTTCGATTTTGGGCTCCGAAAACATGCGCAGTCGAGAAGGCTAGGTGCCCCCGTCAAAGAGCTCTTGGAGAGATTTCCAACGGTATGATGTGCACCGCGTCACTCCTTAAGGATCAAAAGTTTTGGGCACCGGAGCGACGGATACTTGGTCGCAAGCCCCACTCCCTCAGTTTGAGGGCCAGCCTCTGCACGAAGTGAAGTTGTCTTGCCCAAGGTACCATGTGATTCGGTAATAGAAATGTGATAGATTAGGTTGTTGTCCTTTCGCGGCTCACGACATACAATCCGGGATGAAAAAATAGCGAAAAAGATGAAAAGTGTCCCAAAACTGATGAAAACGTTTGATTTTGGACCCCTAGAATAGGAGCAGCTGAGCAGGCTTGGTGCCTCCGTCGTAGAGCTCTCGGCGAGCTTTCTAACGGTATGCTGTGCGACGCGTAAATCCTTACGGATCAAAAGTTATAGGCACCGGAGCGATAGATACCTGGTCACAAGCCCCACGCCCTCGGTTTGCGGGCCCACCTCTATGTGAACTGAAGTTGTCTTGCCCAAGGTGCCGTGGGATT
Source organism: Budorcas taxicolor (assembly GCF_023091745.1). NCBI lineage: Eukaryota > Metazoa > Chordata > Mammalia > Artiodactyla > Bovidae > Budorcas > Budorcas taxicolor. The sequence continues at coordinate 17,372 of NW_026291774.1, forward strand.
CGGTAATAGAAATGTGATGGATTAGGTAGTCGTCCTTTTCGCGACTCACGACGTACGATCCGGGACTGAAAAACAACGCAAAAGAAGAAAAGTGTCCTGAAACATATGAAAACATTCGATTTTGGTCTCCAAAAATAGGCGCAGCCGAGCAGGCTTGGTAACCCCCGTCTTAGAGCACTCAGAGAGTTTTCCAACGGTATGCTGTGTGCCACGTAACTCCTTACGGATCAAAAGTTATGGGCACCGGAGCGACGGATACTTGGTCACAAGCCCCACGCCCTCTGTATGCGGGCCCTACCTCTACGTGAAGTGAAGTTGTCTTACCCAAGGTGCCGTGGGATTCGGTAATAGAAATGTGATAGATTAGGTTGTCGTCCTTTTCGCGGCTCAAGATGTACAATTTGGGACGGAAAAGCAGTGTAAAAGAAGAAAAGTGTCCCAAAATTGATAAAAATATTCAATTTTGGGCTCCGAAAATAGGCGTAGCCAAGCCGGCTTGGTGCCCACGTCGTAGAGCTTTCGGAGAGCTTTTCAACTGTATGTTGTGCGCCGCGTAACTCTTTACGGAACAAAAGTTATAGGCACCGGAGCGATGGATACCTGGTCACAAGCCCTACACCCTCGGTTTGCGAGCCCATCCTCTACGTGAAGTGAAGCTGTCGTGCCCAAGGTGCAGTGGGATTCGGTAATAGAAATGTGATGGATTAGGTAGTCGTCCTTTTCGCAACTCATGACGTACGATCCGGGAGAGAAAAACATTGCAACAGAAGAAAAGTGTCCCGAAACATATGAAAACGTTCGATTTTGGACTCCAAAAAAAGGCCCAACCAAGCAGGCTTGGTGCCTCCGTCTTAGAGCACTCGGAGAGTTTTCCAACGGTATGCTGTGTACTGTGTAACTCCTTACGGATCAAAGTTATGGGCACCGAATCGACGGATACTTGGTCACAAGCCCCACGCCCTCTGTTTGCGAGCCCTGCCTCTACATGAAGTGAAATTGTCTTGCCCAAGGTGCCGCAGCATTCGGTAATAGAAATGCGATGGATTATGTTGTCGTCCTTTTCGCGTCACACGACGTACGATCCGGGACGGAAAAACAGCGTAAAAGAAGAAAAGTGTCCTGAAACTGAAGAAAACATTCGATTTTGGGTTCCAAAACCATGCATAGCCGAGTAGGCATGGTGCCCCCATCGTAGAGCTCTCGGAGAGCTTTCCAACTGTATGCTGTGCGCCGCGTAACTCTTTACGGATCAAAAGTTATAGGCACCGAGCGACGGAGACCTGGTCACAAGCCCCACGCCCTCGGTTGCGGGCCCAGCCTTTACATGAAGTGAAGTTCTTTTGCCTAAGGTGCCATGGGATTCGGTAATAGAAATATGATAGATTAGGTTGTTGTCCTTTTTGCGGCTCACGACGTACGTCCGGGTCGGAAAAACAGCGTAATAGAAGAAAAGTGTCCCGAAACTGATGAAAATATTCGATTTTAGGCTGCGAAAATAGGCGCAGCCAAGCAAGATTGGTGGCCCTATCGTAGAGCTCTCGGTGAGCTTTCCAACGGTATGTTGTGCGCCGCGTAACTCCTTACGGATCAAAAGTTATGGGCACCGGAGCGACGGATACCTGGGGACAAGCCCCACGCCCTCTATTTGCGGGCCCAGCCTCTACGTGAAGTGAAGTTGTCTTGCCCAAGGTACCGTGGGATTCGGTAATAGAAATGTGATGGATTACGTTGTCCTTTTCGCCGTTCACGACGTACGATCGGGGACGGAAAACAGTGCAAAAGAAGAAAAGTGTCCCGAAATTGATGAAAACGTTCGATTTTAGGCTCCGAAAATAGGCGCAACCAAGCAAGCTTTGTGCCCCCATCATAGAGCTCTCGGAGAGCTTTCTAATGGTATGTTGTGCGTTGCGTAACTCCTTACGGATCAAAAGTTATGGGCACCGGAGCGACGAATACCTGGTCACAAGCCCTACGCCCTCTGTTTGAGGGCCCAGCCTCTACGTGAAGTGAGGTTGTCTTGCCCAAGGTGCCGTGTGATTCGGTAATAGAAATGTGATGGATTAGGTTGTCGTCCTTTTCACTGCTCACGACGTACGATCCGGGACGAAAAAACAGTGCAAAAGAAGAAAAGTGTCCCAAAACATATGAAAATGTTCGATTTTGGGCTCCGAAAACAAGCGCAGCCGAGCAGGCTTGGTGTCTCCGTCGTAGAGCTCTCAGAGAGCTTTCCAATGGTATGATGTGCGCCACGTAACTCCTTACGAATCAAAAGTTATGGGCACCAGAGCGACGGATACTTGGTCACAAGCCCCACGCCCTCTGTTTGCGGGCCTAACCTCTACGTGAAGTGAAGTTGTCTTGCCCAAGGTGCCATGTGTTTCGGTAATAGAAATGTGATAGATTAGGTTGTCGTCCTTTTAGCGGTTCACGGCGTACGATCCGTGCCGGAAAAACAGCGCAAAAGTAGAAAAGTGTTCCAAAACTGATGGAAATGTTCAATTTTGGGCTCCGAAAATAGGCGTAGCTGGGCAGGCTAGGTGCCCCCGTCGTAGAGCTCTCAGAGAGCTTTCCAACGGTATGTTATGCGCCGCGTAACTCTTTATGGATCAAAACTTATGGGCACCGGAGCGACGGATTCCTGGTCACAAGCCCCACGCCCTCTGTTTGCGGGCCCAACCTCTACGTGAAGTGAAGTTGTCTTGCCCAACGTGCCGTGTGTTTCGGTAATAGAAATGCAATAGATTAGGTTGTCGTCCTTTTCGCTGCTCACGGCGTACGATCCAGGATGAAAAAATAGCGCAAAAGTAGAAAAGTGTCCCGAAACTGATGAAAATGTTCAATTTTGGGCTCCAAAAATAGGCGCAGCTGTGAGGCCTGACCTCGATTTGTGTGCGATACCTCGTTTCGTGTACCTAACCTTGATTTTGTGTGCCTTGACCTAGGTTTAAGAATCATATTTCGTTTTGTGTGCCTCGCATTGGATTACGTGCATTCATTTAGGATTGCGTGCATTTACTTGGAAAACGTGCATTCGTCTCGTAGTTCATGCCCTACCTCGTAGTACGTGCCCTAGATCTAAGAAAGCGTGACCTCACGCTAATCAAAAAAGCATCTTATACGAAGCATTAGGTGATTAATTAATCCTACAAATCCCACTATCTAATATTAAAATGCTAAGTCAATGCACTAGAAGACGAAATTGTACCAAAAGCTAGACATTCTTTATTCTTTATTCTTTGCATATCCCAAACACACAATAAAATAAGCCTTGAACAAGACAAAAAAATTCAGATTTGAACACCTCTTTGGCCGACCACTAGGAGCTTTGTGCATGCAATCCAATTTCAAAATTTATTCCTCAAACATTCTATGACAATTTAATGACACAATGCATAAAAAAAAATTGGCTCAAAACTCTATCCAAAGCTCCACCATTTCGACATAAGCTCCTTGCCCATGCTAGGTAATTCAAAATGCTTCTTGAAGACACAAAAGTCTGAAATTTACATGCTCTAGGCCGACACAAGCTTCAACATTTGCAAGGCTTTTATTTTTCTTTCATTTCTCTCATTTCCTCTCATTCTTCTCTCTCCCTCTCATTCTTCTCTCTCTTTCTCGGCCCTAGCTGAATATTGTAGACTCCATAGCTAAGTACTTCATCCTAAGGCTCTTCAAGACTTCCAAGCAACCAAGGAACTCGACCAAGCAAAGCTAGGAGCAAAGAAATGCACATGCAAGCCTTTAGCACTTCCATTTCGGTTTAGGTGAGTTTGCTAGCTTCCATTTCTCTTCTTCTTGTTCTAACCACATGCACCTACTAAGAACTTGGTTACTAAGCTAGGAAATTAGAGAAAATCGAGTGGTGTCTCGGTTAAGCAAGGAAAAGAGTCAATCTTGTGCAACCATCAAGAGTCTTGTGCATCTTCTTGTTGTTTTGCTAAGGTGAGGGCTAAAACTTCTTGAAAATCTTTCAAAAAACCACATGCATGCCTTAAATGTCTATCTTTACTTCTGTACTTGAGATATATGTGTGTTCATGAGCTTTTATAAACATGCATGGCAAGATTCTTGGCTAGAATGTGATGATGGATGAAATCGTGTATGTGACAGCCTTCTGTCTTGTTGGTACGAGGTGATTTTTGCTAGGTAAAAGATGTTGTAAATTTGTGAAAATTGGTAGGTAACTAGTTTTTCCCATTCCGAACACTTTTTGCAGAAATAGGCCAAAGCTAATATTGACTCTAAGGTCCTCAAAATGACTAATTATCAAAATGTGTCCAAATTTGGAAAGTCTGGAAAAATGAAGCAGGTTTTGGCAGATTCACTGACCTTGTAGAACGAACCAGTTTAAACTCAGTAAATGACATCCAAAATGCATGAAATTTATTGTGCTGCTATATTTTTCAGTTCTGGACATTTTTGTCAGAAATGGACCAAGGCTAAATCTGACCCTAAGGCCCTAAAAAACGACAAGCATTGAAATGTGTGCAAATCTGGACAGTTTTGTGTAGTCTCACTGTTTTGTCTATAACTCTTGAACCCGAACTCCAAATGATGCGAGGTTTGTTTCTGAATTTAGTTCACTCCTTAAGATTTAATTTTACATCTTGTTCACTGGAATTGGAGATTGTTTGCTTTTCTTAATTATTGTGAGAAAACAGTCCATTGCAGTGAGGGTTTCACCTATTGATATGCTTAGAAAAATTAATGTAGTTTCCCTTGTTGTGTTAAATGCTTGGGATTGTGGCATTTGGATGTTGTGTGGACTATTTTGAATGCTTGATGGTGTTGGAATTAATCAATGCATGGCTTTAGCTTAATTACGAGATGACTTGGGGTTTAATCGCACGGGTAAGCACGAATTGAAACCCTAGTAACTAGGTAAACTTGCTAAGTGTTGATCCTTTGGATATTGTGTCTGATTATGTGTTTAGTAGGCTGCCCGTAGTTGCCCTCATAGCCCTAAACATGATTTCGATGATTACGTGTTGATAAGTAGGCTTTTCTTGTACCAGGTCCCACGTAGATGTCGTTGCATGATGAATAATCTTATTGTTTGATTACGTGAACTTTGAAATGAGTTATATGACTTGATTTACATGCGTTACATGGCTACCCGTTTAATGTTCATATAACTCCATGTGATTTTAAAGTGAATTTACTTGTCATATCGTGCCTCGCGTGTTTAACTGTCAATGTGCAATCTTATGACTGCTCGGAGGCAACCTACTTTGTTGTCCTCCAAATGTCATATATTAAATGTCATAAATGTGCATTGCATACAAGGTTGCAACCTTTCATTCTGGCGTGGTAGCGTTCACGCACACCGGGCGACATCGGGCTTGCCGGTGCAACCGTGACTACCATTGTCTAATTCCCTCTCTCGCTTGGGGGCTAGACTTCCTCGGAGAGTTGGGTCGTAGAATTTCGGTTTAGGTGAGTTTGCTAGCTTCCATTTCTCTTCTTCTTGTTCTAACCATATGCACCTACTAAGAACTTGGTTACTAAGCTAGGAAATTAGAGAAAATCGAGTGGTGTCTTGGCTAAGCAAGGAAAAGAGTCAATCTTGTGCAACCATCAAGAGTCTTGTGCATCTTCTTGTTGTTTTGCTAAGGTGAGGGCTAAAACTTCTTGAAAATCTTTCAAAAAACCACATGCATGCCCTTAAATGTCTATCTTTACTTCTGTACTTGAGATATATTTGTGTTCATGAGCTTTTATAAACATGCATGGCAAGATTCTTGGCTAGAATGTGATGATAGATGAAATCGGGTATGTGACAGCTTTCTATCTTGTTGGTACGAGGTGATTTTGGCTAGGTAAATGATATTGAAAATGTGTGAAAATTGGTAGGTAACTATTTTTGCCAGTTCTGAGAATTTTTCATAGAAATAGGCCAAAGCTAATTTTGACTCTAATGTCCTCAAAATGGCTAAATATCAAAATGTGTCCAAATCTGGAAAGTCTGGAAAAAATGAAGCAGGTTTTGGCAGATTCACTGACCTTGTAGAACGAACCAGTTTTGACTTCGTAAATAATATCCCAAATGCATGAAATTTGGTGTGCAGTTAGATTTTTCAGTTCTGGAAATTGTTTTCAGAAATGGACTAAGGCTAAATCTGACCCTAAGGCCCTCAAAAACGACAAGTATTGAAATGTGTGCAAATCTGGACAGTTTTGTACAGTCTCACTGTTTTGGCTATAACTATTGAACCCGAACTCCAAATGATGCGAGGTTTGTTTCTGAATTTATTTCACTTCTTAAGCTTTAATTTGACATCTTATTCACTGGAATTGGAGATTGTTGGCTTGTCTTAATGATTGTGAGAATACAGTCCATTGCAGTGAGAGTTTCATTTGGTGAAATGCTTAGAAAAATTATTGTAGCTTCTTTTGTTGTATTAAATGCTTGGGATTGTGGCATTTTGATGTTGTGTGGACTGTTTTGAATGCTTGAGGGTGTTGGAATTAATCAATGCATGGCTTGAGCTTAATTACGAGATGACTTGGGGTTTAATCGCACGGGTAAGCACGAATTGAAACCCTAGTAACTAGGTAAACTCGCTAAGTGTTGATCTTATGGATATTGTGTTTAATTATGTGTTTAGTAGGCTGCCCGTAGTTGCCCTTATAGCCCTAAATATGATTTCGATGATTACATGTTGATAAGTAGGCATTTCTTGCACCCGGTCCCACGTAGATGTCGTTGCATGATGAATAATCTTATTATTTGATTACATGAACTTTGAAATGAGCTATATGACTTGATTTACATGTGTTACATGGCTACCCATTTAATATTCATATAACTCCATGTGCTTTTCAAGTGAATTTACTTGTCATATCGTGCCTCGCGTGTTTAACTGTCAATGTGCAATCTTATGACTGCTTGGAGGCAACCTACTTTGTTGTCCTCCTAATGTGATATATTACATGTCATAAATGTGCATTGCATACAAGGTTGCAACCTTTCATTCTGACGTGGTAGCGTTCACGCACACCGGGTGGTATCGGGCTTGCCGGTGCAACCGTGACTACCATTGTCCAATTCCCTCTCTCACTTGGGGGCTAGACTTCCTCAGAGAATTGGGTCGTAGGATTTCAGGGTACATCCAGAGTACACCCATTTGGCGAGATAAGGGGATGATTTGAAGTTGGCCGCAACAACTGATACTGAAATGAACTGAGAGCAAAAGCTCACTGTATCCTTTTCACTATGTGTATAAGTACTCTCGCTTGGTTCCTAGAGGACCTCGGGGAGGAAAAACAGGTAATTGTGTTTCTTTACTTTTATATTATGTTATGTACTTACTTGTGATATATTCATGCTTGCAAAAAGGGTTTTCATAAGCTGAACCGGAAAATGAGTTTCAAACCTATTTCTCGTTCCCCCTCGCTAAGTTCATAAGGACTCACCCTCTTTTATCATCTCAGGTGAAGAAGACCAAGAACAGGTACCCGAGGACGACGTGCCTAACGATGATTCCTTGGAATGAATGCTTGCCCTACATGCCTTACGTGACTATGGCCATTTTGTGAACAATATGCTGCTTGAAGACTATTTCATTTCTTATGATGCTTGATATTATAATGTAAAAGACCCCCGATGTAATTTGGGGTCTAATTTTGGTTTGTACTGATAATAACTAGATAGACACTACTGTGGTCATTTTGCTATCGTTATTGGATAGTATCTATCATAGGATTATGAAGTATCAGGTAAGGATTAAGTAAAATGAACCCATCCAATCTTAAGCAGGTACTCATTGATAAGCTAAGATCAACAGGTACGTTTGTAACAAGGATTAACAAACAAACGAGACATAGTATCATGCTAGGTTATTAATCAAATGAGACTTCGAGACAACTACTAGCATTTCAATTGATGAATAGTAATCTTTGTTGGAAATGAAATTGAGATTAGAAATTTTGAGGCGTTTAGAGAACTAGGTCAAACTAAAGAGCCCAATTACAGCCGTTATGCTGCCGGTTTTCTGGAAAAATTGTGGAGTCTAGGCTAAACGTTAAGTGTTAAACTTTCATGAACGATTGAGTACGAGACATGACTTTAATGTTTAGATCATACCCTAGTCTAACCTTTATAGGCCGTGTTGAGGCATGACAGTAGCCAGGCAGGCTAGATGCCACCGTCGTAGAGCTCTCAGAGAGCTTTCTAATGGTATGCTGTACGCCGCGTAACTCCTTATGCTTCAAAAGTTATGGGCACCGGAGCGACGGATACCTGGTCACAAGCCCCACGCCCTCTGTTTGCGGGCCCAGCCTCTACATGAAGTGAAGTTGTCTTGCCCAAGGTGCCGTGTGATTCGGTAATAAAAATGTGTTGGATTATGTTGTCGTCCTTTTCGCGACACATGACGTATAATCCGGGACGAAAATATAGCGTAAAAGAAGAAAAGTGTCCCAAAACTTACAAAAATCTTCTATTTTGGGCTCCGACAATAGGCACAGCCGAGCAGGCTAGGTGCTCTATCGTAGAGCTCTTAGAGAGCTTTCCAACGGTATGCCGTGCGTCGCGTAACTCCTTACGAATCAAAAGTTATGGGCACCGGAGCGACGGATACCTGGTCACAAGCCCCAACCCCTATGTTTGCAGGCCCAGCCACTACGTGAAGTGAAGTTGTCTTGCCCAAGGTGCCGTGTGATTCAAAAATAGAAATGTGATAGATTAGGTTGTCGTCCTTTTCCTGGCACACGACGTACGATTCGGGACGGAAAAACAGTGCAAAAGATGAAAAGTGTCCCGAAACTGATGAAAACGTTCGACTTTGGGCTCCTAAAATAGGCGCAGTTGAGTAGGCTTGGTGTCCCCGTCATAGAGCTCTCGGAGAGCTTTCCAACAGTATGCTGTGCGCCGCGTAACTCCTTACGGATCAAAAGTTATAGGTACTATAGCGATGGATACCTGGTCACAAGCCCCACGCCCTCGGTTTGTGGGCCCATCCTCTATGTGAAGTGAAACTATCTTGGCCAAAGTGCCGTGCAATTCGGTAATAGAAATGTGATGGATTAGGTAGTCGTCCTTTTCGCGGCTCACGACGTATGATCCGGGACCCAAAAATACCGCAAAAGAAGAAAAGTATCCTGAAACATATGAAAACATTCGATTTTGGTCTCCAAAAACAAGCACAGCCGAGCAGGCTTGGTGCCCCCGTCGTAGAGCTCCCTGAGAGTTTTCCAACGGTATTCTGTGCATCATGTAACTCCTTACAAATCAAAAGTTATGGGCACCGAAGCGACAAATACTTGGTCAGAAGTCCCACGCCCTCTGTTTGTGGGCCCAGCCTCTACATGAAATGAAGTTGTCTTGCCCAAGGTGACGTGTGATTCGGTAATAGAAATGTGATGGATTAAGTTATCATCCTTTTTGCGGCTCACGACGTACGATCCGGGACGAAAAAATAGCGCAAAAGAAGAAAATTATCCCAAAACTTATGAAAATGTTCAATTTTGGGCTTTGAAAATAGGCGCAACCGAGCAGGCTAGGTGGCCCCATTGTAGAGCTCTTAGAGTGCTTTCTAACGGTATGTTGTGCGCTGCGAAACTCCTTACATATCAAAAGTTATGGGCACCGGAGCGACGGATACCTGGTCACAGGCCCCACGCCCTCTGTTTGCGGGCCCAGCCTCTAAGTGAAGTGAAGTTGTCTTGCCCAAGGTGCCGTGTGATTCTATAATAGAAATGTGATAGATTAGGTTGTCGTCCTTTTCGCGGTTCACGACGTACGATCCGGGACGGAAAAACAGTGTAAAAGAAGAAAAGTATCCCAAAACTTATGAAAAAGTTTGATTTGGGCTCCGAAAATAGGTGCATCCGAGCAGGCTATGTGCCCCCATCGTAAAGCTCTCAGAGAGATTTCCAACGGTATGCTGTGTGCCACGTAACTCCTTACGGATCAAAAGTTATGGGCACCAGAGCGACGGATACCTAGTCACAAACCCCACGCCCTCTGTTTGCGGGTTCAGCCTCTACGTGAAGTGAAGTTGTTTGGCCCTAGGTACCGTGTGATTCGGTAATAGAAATGTGATGGATTAGGTTGTCATCCTTTTCGCAGCTCACGACGTATGATCCGGAACGGAAAAACAGTGCAAAAGAAGAAAAGTGTCCCGAAATTGATGAAAACGTTCGATTTTGTAATCCGAAAATTGACACAGCCTAGCAGGCTTGCTGCTCCCGTCGTAGAGCTCTCGGAAAGCTTTCCAACGATATGTATTGCGCCGCGGAACTCCTTGCGGATCAAAATTTATCGGCACCGGAGCGACGGATACCTGGTCACAAGCCTATGCCCTCTATTTACGGGCCCAGCCTCTACATGATGTGAAGTTGTCTTGCCCAAGGTGCCTTGTGATTCGGTAATAGAAATGTGATAGATTAGGTTGTCGCCCTTTTCGAGGCTCACGACGTACGATCCGAGATGGAAAAACAGCGCAGAAGAATAAATGTATCCCAAAATTGAGGAAAATGATCGATTTTGGGCTCCGAAAATAGGCGTAGCTAAGAAAGCTTGGTGCTCATGTCATAGAGCTTTAGGAGAGCTTTCCAACGGTATGCTGTGCACTGCGTAACTCCTTAGGGATCAAAAGTTATGGGCACCGGAGCGACGAATACCTAGTCACAAGCCCCACGGCCTCGGTTTGAGGGCCCAGCTTCTACGTGAAGTTAAGTTGTCTTGCCCAAGGTACCGTGTGATTCGGTAATAGAAATGTGATAGATTAGGATGTCGTCCTTTTCGCGGCTCACGACATACGATCCGGGATGGAAAAACAGCGCAAAAGAATAAAAATATCCCAAAGCTGATGAAAACGTTCGATTTTGGGCTCGAAAAATAGGCGCAGCCGAGAAGGCTTGGTGCCCCTGTTGTAGAGCTCTCGGAGAGATTTCCAAAGGTATGCTGTGCACCGCGTAACTCCTTACGGATCAAAAGTTATAGGCACCGGAGCGACGGATACCTGGTCGCATGCCCCACACCCTCGGTTTGAGGGCCCAGCCTCTACATGAAGTGAAGTTGTCTTGCCCAAGGTACCATGTGATTTGGTAATAGAAATGTGATAGATTAGGTTGTCGTCCTTTTTGTGGCTCACGACGTACGATTCAGCACTGAAAAATAGCGTAAAAGAAGAAAAGTGTCCGAAAACATATGAAAACATTCGATTTTGGTCTCCAAAAACAAGCGCAGCCGAACAAGCTTGGTGCCCCCGTCTTAGAGCTCTCGGAGAGTTTTCCAACTGTATGCTGTGGGCCGCGTAACTCCTTACGGATCAAAAGTTATGGGTATCGGAGCGACGGATACCTGGTGACAAACCCCACGCCCTCTGTTTGCGGGCCCAGACTCTACGTGAAGTGAAGTTGTCTTTCCCAAGGTGTCATGGAATTCGGTAATTGAAAAGTGACGAATTACGTTGTCGTCATTTTCGAGGCTCACGACGTACGATCGGGGACGAAAAAATAGCACAAAAGAAGAAAAGTGTCCTGAAATTGTTGAAAATGTTCGATTTTTGGCTCTGAAAATAGGAGCAACCAAGCAGGCTTGGTGCCCCCATCATAGAGCTCTCGGAGAGCTTTCCAACGGTATGTTGTGCGCTGTGTAACTCCTTACGGATCAAAAGTTATGGGCATCGGAGCGACGGATACCTGGTTACAAGCCCTACGCCCGCTGTTTGCAGGCTCAGCCTCTATGGGAAGTGAAGTTGTTTTGCCCAAGGTGCCGTGTGATTCAGTAATAGAAATGTGATAGATTAGGTTCTCGTCCTTTTTGGGGCTCACGACGTATGATACGGGACGAAAAAATAGCATAAAAGAAGAAAAGTGTCCCAAAACTTATGAAAATGTTCGATTTTGGACTCCGAAAACAACAGCAGCCGAGCAGTCTAGGAGCCCCTATCGTAGAGCTCTCAAAGAGCTTTCAACGGTATGATGTTCGCCACGTAACGTCTTATGGATCAAAAGTTATGGGCACCGGAGCGACAGATACCTGGTCACAAGCACCACGCCCTCTGTTCGCGGGCCCAGCCTCTACGTGAAGTGAAGTTGTCTTGCCTAAGGTGCCGTGTGATTCAGTAATAGAAATGTGATGGATTAGGTTGTCATCCTTTTCGCGGCTCACGACGTACGATCCGGGATGAAAAAACAGCACAAAAGAAGAAAAGTGTCCCAAAACTTATAAAAATGTTCAATTTTGGGCTCAGAAAACAGGCGCAACAGAGCAGGCTAGGTGCCCCCATCGTAGAGCTCTCAGAGTGCTCTTCAACTATATGTTGTGCACCGCGTAACTCCTTACGGATCAAAAGTTATGGGCACTAGAGCAACGGGTACTTGGTCACAAGCCCCACACCCTCTGTTTCCGAGCCCAGCCTTTATGTGAAGTGTAGTTGTCTTGCCCAAGGTGTCCTATGATTC
>NW_026291775.1:0-29781 GCF_023091745.1 Budorcas taxicolor
CTGGCTTGCTGCACTTGTCGTAGAGCTCTCGGAGAGCTTTTCAACTGTATGTTGTGTACTGCGCAACTCCTTATGGATAAAAAGTTATGTGCACCGGATTGACGGAGACTTGGTCTCAAGCCCCAGGACCTCATTTGCGGGCCCAGCCTCTGCGTGAAGTGAAGTTGACTTGCCCAAGGTGCTGTGGGATTCGTAATAGAAATGTGATGGATTAGGTTGTCGTCCTTTTCTTGGCTGACGACGTATGATCCGGGACGGAAACACAGCGCAAAAGAAGAAAAATGTCCCAAAATTGATGAAAACATTCGATTTTGGGCTCTGAAAATAGGCGTGGCAGAGTAGGCATGCTGCACTCGTCGTAGAGCTCTCGGAGAGCTTTCCAACGGTATGTTGTGCGTCGCGTAACGCCGTACGGATCAAACGTTATGGCCACCAGAGCGATGGAGACTTGGTCCCAAGCCCACGCCCTCGGTTTGCGGGCCCAACGTCTACTTGAAGTGAAGTTGTCTTGCCCAAGGTGCCATGGATTCGATAATAGAAATGTGATGGATTAGGTTGTCGTCCTTTTCGCGGCTCACGACGTACAATTCGGGACGGAAAAACAGTGCAAAAGAAGAAAAATTTCTCGAAACTGATAAAAATGTTCAATTTTGGACCTCAGAAACAGGCGCAGCTGAGCTGGCTTGCTACACCCGTCATAGAGTTCTCGGAGAGCTTTCCAACTTTGTGCTGTGTACCGCATAACACCTTATGGATTAAAAGTTATGTGCACCGTAGCGACGGAGACCTGGTCCCAAGCCCTACGACCTCGGTTTGCGGGCCCAGCCTCTATGTGAAGTGAAGTTGTCTTGCCCAAGGTGCCGTGGGATTCGATAATAGAAATGTGATGGATTAGGTTGTCGTCCTTTTCGTGGCTCACGACATACGATCCGGAACAAAAAACAGAGCAAAAGAAGAAAAGTGTCCCAAAACTGATGAAAACGTTTGATTTTGGGCTCCGAAAACAGGCACAGTCGAGCAAGCTTGTTGCCCTTGTCATAGAGCTCTCGGAGAGCTTTCCACGGTATGCTGTGCACCGCAAAATGCCTTACGGATGAAAAGTTATGGCACCGGAGCGACGGAGACCTAGTCCCAAGCCCCACACCCTCGATTTGCGGGCCCAGCCTCAACGTGAAGCGAAGATGTCTTGCCTAAGGTGCTGTGGGATTCGATAATAGAAATATGATGGATTAGGTTGTCGTCCTTTTTGCGGCTCACGACGTACGATCCGGGATGGAAAAATAGCGCAAAAGAAGAAAAGTGTCCCGAAACTGATGAGAACGTTCGATTTTGCTCTATAAAAATAGGCACAGCCGAGCAGGTTTACTGCACCCATTGTAGAGCTCTCGGAGAGTTTTTCAATGATATGTTGTGCACCGCATAACTCCGTACGGATCAAAAGCTATGGGCACCAGAGCGACGTAGACCTGGTTAGAAGCCTACGCCCTCGGTTTGCGGGCCTAGCCTCTACGTTAAGTAAAGTTGTCATGCCCAAGGTGCTGTGGGATTCGGTAATAAAATTGTAATGGAATAGGTTGTCGTCCTTTTCGCAGCTCACGACGTACGATCCGGGACGAAAAAGCAGCGCAAAAAAAGAAAAGTGTCCCAAAACTGATGAAAACATTCAATTTTGGGCTCCAAAAACAAGCGCAACCGAGCAGGCTTGCTACACCCGTCGTAGAGTTCTTATAAAGCATTCCAACGGTATGCTGTGCGCCGCGTAACTCCTTACGGATCAAAAGTTATAGGCACCGGAATGACGTAGACTTGGTCACAAGCACCACGCCCTTGGTTTGCGGGACCATCCTCTACGTGAGGTGACGTTGTCATGCCCAAGGTGTCAAGGGATTCGGTAATAGAAATGTGATGGATTAGGTTGGCGTTCTTTTAGCAACTGACGACGTACGATCCAGGATAAAAAAATAGCGCAAAAGAAGAAAAGTGTCCCGAAACTGATAAAAACGTTTGATTTTGGGCTCTGAAAACAGGTAATAGCCGAGCAGGCTTGCAGCACCCGTCGTATACCTCTTGGAGAGCTTTCCAACAGTATGTTGTGCGTCGCGTAATGCCTTACCGATCAAAATTTATGGGCACCGGAGCGACGGAGACCTGGTCCCAAGCCCCACGCCCTCGGTTTGCAGGCTCAGCCTCTACGTGAAGCGAAGTTTTCTTGCCCAAGGTGCCATTGGATTCGATAACAGAAATGTGATGGATTAGTTTGTCGCCCTTTTCGATGCTCACGACATACGATCCGGGACGAAAAATCAGCGCAAAAGAAGAAAAGTGTCCGAAACTGATAAAAACATTTGATTTTGGGCTCCGAAAACAAGCACAACTGAGTAGGCTTGCAGCACACGTTGTAGAGTTCTTGGAGTGTTTTCCAACGGTATGCTGTACGCCGTGTAACTCGTTATGGATCAAAAGTTATGGGCACAAGAGCGACGTAGACCAGGTCACAAGCCCTACGCCCTCGGTTTTCGGGCCCAGCCTCTACGTGAAGTGAGATTGTCATGCCCAAGGTGCCATGGGATTCGGTAATAGAAATGTGACGGATTGGGTTGTCGCCCTTTACGCGGCTCACGACGTACGATCTGGGACAGAAAAACAGCGCAAAAGAAGAAAAGTGTCCCAAAACAGATGAAAATGTTCAAGTTTGGGCTCCGAAAATAGGCGCAGTTGAGCAAGCTTGTAGCACCTGTCGTAGAGCTCTCTGCGAGCTTTCCAACGGTATGTAGTGCGCCTCCTAACTCCTTGCGGATCAAAAGTTATGGGCACCGGAGCGATATATACCAGGTCACAAGCACCACGTCCGCGGTTTGCCGGCCCAGCCTCTACGTGAAGTGGAGTTTTCATGCCCAATGTGCCGTGGGTTTCGGTAATAGAAATGTGATGGATTAGGTTGTCGTCCTTTTCGTGGTTTACGACGTACGATCCGGGACGAAAAAATAGCGCAAAATAAGAAAAGTGTCCCGAACTAAAGAAAACGTTCGATTTTGGGCTCCAAAAACTGGCATAGCCAAGCAGGCTTGCTGCACCCGTCGTAGAGCTCTCAAAGAGCTTTCCAACGGTATGCTGTGCGCCGCGTAACTCCTTATGGATCAAAAGTTATGGGCACCGGAGCGACGGAGACCTGGTCCCAAGCCCTACGCCCTCAGTTTGTGGGCCAAACCTCTACGTGAAACGAAGTTGTCTTGCCCGAGGTGCCATGGGATTCGATAATAGAAATGTGATGGATTAGGTTGTCGTCCTTTTAGCGGCTGACGACGTACGATCCGGGACGAAAAAATAGCGCAAAAGAAGAAAAATGTCCCAAAATTGATGCAAACATTCGAATTTGGGCTCCGAAAATAGTCGCGGCCAAACAAGCTTGCTACCCTCGTCGTAGAGCTCTCGGAGAGCTTTCCAACGGTATGCTGTACACCGCGTAACGCCTTACAGATCAAACGTTATGGGCACTGGAGCGACGAAGACCTAATCCAAGCCCTACGCCCTCGGTTTGCGGGCCCAGCCTCTATGTGAAGCAAAGTTGTCTTGCCCAAGGTGCCATGGGATTTGATAATAGAAATGTGATGGATTAGGTTGACATCCTTTTCGCGGCTCACGACGTACGATCCGGGACGGAAAAGCAGCGCAAAAGAATATAAGTGTCCCGAAACTGATGAAAACGTTCGATTTTGGGCTCTGAAAATAGGCACAGCCGAGCAGGCTTGTTGTACATGTTGTAGAGCTCTTGGAGAGCTTTCCAACAGTATGCTTTGCGCTGCATAACTCCTTACGGATCAAAAACTATGGGCACCGGAGCGACGTAGACCTGGTCACAAGCCCCACACCCTCGGTTTGCGGGCCCAGCCTCTATGTGAAGTGAAGTTGTCATGCCCATGGTGCCGTGGGATTTCGTAATATAAATGTTATGGATTAGGTTGTCGTCCTTTTCGCGACTCATGACATTCGATCCGGGACAGAAAAACAGAGCAAAAGAAGAAAAGTGTCCCGAAATTGATGAAAACGTTCAGTTTTGGGCTCCAAAAATAGGCGCAGCAAAGCTAGCTTGCTGGACACGTCGTAGAGCTCTCGTAGAGCTTTCCAACGGTATGTTGTGCGCCATGTAACACCTTATGGATCACAAGTTATAGGCACCGGAGCGACGGAGACCTGGTCCCAAGCCCCACGCCCTCGGTTTGCGGGCCCAGCCTCTACGTGATGTGAAGTTGTCATTGTCACGCCCCAACCCGGTCTATAAGGTTAGACTAGGGTGTGACCTAAACGTTCAGGACATGACACATGCTTAACCGTTTATGAAGATTTAACACTTATCATTTTGGTCTAAACTCCAAGTTTTTCCGGAAAACCGGCAGTATAACGGCTGTAATTGGGCTCCTTGGTTTGGCCTAATTCTCTAAACGCCTCAAAGTTTACTATCTCAATTTCATTTCTAACTAAGATTGCTATTTATCATCAATTGAAACGCCTATTGGTTATCTTGATGTCTCGTTTGATTTATAACCTAGCATGATACTATGTCTCATTTGTTGTTCTCCTCATTACAAAAGTTCATGTTGATCTTAGCTTAATAGCGAGTACCTGTTTAAGATTGGATAAGTTCATTTACTTAGTCCTTAGCTAATAGTCATGACCTATGATAGATACTAGCAATGATAAATAGCAATACGATCATAATAGTGTCTAGTATCTATCTAGCAATATTAGTACAAACCAAAATTAGACCCCAAATTACAACGGGAGTCTTTTACATTAGAAATAACAAGCAGCATAAAACAAATAGTCTTCAAGTAGCACAAAGTCACAAGTAGCCACATTCAAGCAAGCAAACAATGATAGGCAATCACTCCAGGGGTTCATCGTTAGGTTCATTGTCTTCGGGTACCTATACCTGTTCTTCTTCACCTGTGATGAAAAAGAGGGTGAGTCCTTATGAACTCAGTGAGGGGAAAACGAGAAATACGTTTTGAAACTCATTTTCCGGTTCAATTATGAAAACTCTTTTTTTTTTTGGAAACATGTCACGTATTACAAATAATAAGGTACGCAAATATATGAAACAAATCGAGTAATAGATACATTTACCAATCATTTCAAGGATACGGTGAGCATTTGCTCTCAATATCAATTTCGATTCATTTGGTGCGGCTGACTTCAATAATCCACTTATCGCTCCCAATTGGGTGTACTCCGGATGTAACCCGAAACCTACGACCCAACTCTCCGAGGGTGAAATGCCAAGCGAGAGAGGGAATTGGACCATGGTAGTCACGGTAACACCGGCAAGCCTGATGCCACCCGGCGTGCGTGAAACACTACCATGCCACACTGAAAGGTTGCAACCTCGTATGCAATGCACATTTATAACATTTAACATATCACATTAGGAGGACAACAAAGTAGGTTGCCTACGGACAGTCATAAGATTGCACATTGATAGGTAAACAGGTAGGGCACGATAAAACAGGTAATTTCACTTGAAAGACATATAGAGTTATATGAATATTAAACGGGCAGCCATGTAACACATGTAAATCAAGCCATATAACTCATTATGAAGTCCACGTGATCAAGTGATAAGATTATTCAACATGCAATATCATTTACGTGGGTTCGGGTGCGAGAAAAGCTCATTTGTCAACATGCGATGATCAAATTCACATTTGAGGTTATAAGGCATTTACGGGCAGCCCACTAAGCATATAATTTCCACAAAATATCCAAATGATCAACACTTAACAAGACTACCTAGTCATTAGGGTTTCCATTTCATGCTTAACCATGTGATTAAACCCTAAGTCAACTCAAAATCATTCTCAAGTCATGCATCATTCAATTCAAACATCTTCAAGTACTCAAAACAGTCCACACAACATCTCAACAGCACAATTCCAAGCAATTAGTACCACAAGAGAGGTTACAACAATTTTCCAAGCATATAACTAAGTGAAACCCTTACTGCAATAGGCTGTTTTCTCACAATCAATAGGATAATCAAACAATCTCCAAATCCAGTGAATAAGATGTCAAATTAAAGCTTAATAAGTTAACTAAAATCAGAAATAAACCTTCCATCAATTGGAGTTCGGGATCATTAGATATAGCGGAAACAGTGAGGTAGCACAAAACTGTCTAGATTTGCACACATTTCGATAATTGACGTTTTTGAGATCCTTAGGGTCAGATTTAGCCTTAGTCCATTTCTGACAAAAATGTCCAAAACTGAATAATCTAGCAGCACACAAATTTTCATACATTTTGGGCATCATTAACTAAGTCAAATATGGTTCGTTCTACAAGGTCAGTTCATCTACCAAAACCTGCTTCATTTTTCCCAGATTTCCAAATTTGGACACATTTTAACGATTTGCCATTTTGAGGACCTTAGAGTCAAAATTAGCTTTGTCCTATTTCTGTGAAAAATGTTCAAAACTATCCAAACTAGTCACCTACTAATTTTGATACATTTCAATCATCATTTTCCTAGCTAAACTTACCTCGAAACAAGCTGGTCAGAGAGCTGTCAACAATCCGACTTCACCTAGCATCACTTTCAAGCCAAGATCTTGCCATGCATGGTTGTTTAAGCTTATGAACGACCATATAAATCAAGTACAGAAGCAAAGAAATACATTTATGAGCATGCATGTGAATTTTTGAAGGAATTTCAAAAGGTTTTAGCCATCACCTTTGCAATCAACCAAAAAGATGCACAAAAACTTGTTGAAGCTCAAATCTATTCTTCTTCTTGCTTAGCCGAGATTCCAACTTGGTTTTCTTTATTTTTCCTAGCCTAGTGATCAATCTCTTAGTACATGCATGAGGTGAGAACAAGAAGAAAAGAAATGGAAGCTTAAAACTCACCTAGGGCCGAAATGAAGGCTTCAAAGGGCATGCATGTGTGATTCTTGCATCCTAGCTTGCTTGGGTGAGTTTCTTTGCTTGTTGTTTGTCTTGATACACCATAGGATGATGAAGATGAGCTAAGGGATAACGAAACTCAGCCCAAAATCGAGATGGAGAGAGAAGGATGAGAGGGAGAGAGAGAAAATGTGAGAGGAAAGAAGAAATGACAAAACAATGAAAGCCTTTGCAATCTTCAAGCATGTGGTCGGCCTTGGGGCATTAAAATCTGATTTTGTGTCTTCAATGTGTGATTTTAAAATGTTTAGCTTGGGCAAAGGTGGTTTGGTTGAGCAAGGTAGAGGATTTAGGTGGTTTTGAGCATTTTTTTATGTATTTTGCTAAGTGTTTGTCATAGTTTGTCTAGGACTAATTTTTTTATGCATTTGTGTCATTAGAATTGTCATATGAATGTTGGGAAATTAGGGAATCTAGGTAGAATAAAATATAGGAATGTTTGTTGATGAGTTGAATTATGAATAGAATAATAGTTAGTGGAAAATGTAGGAATAGTTTAGTATTATTTTATTGTTAGTGGAGTTTGTAGAGAATTTGAATTAGGAATATAATATTGGTTAGTGGATTGTGTAGGGTTATTTTATTGTCTAGTGCTCTGTGTAGGATTCTTTCTTGATTAACGTGGTGGCACGGATTCTTAGGTCTAGGGCACGAATTACGAGGTAGACACGAACTTCAAGACTAAGGCACGTACTTCGAGACTAATGCATGCAATCCTAGGTGAATGCACTTAAACCAATACAAGGCACGTAATTCAATGCAATGCATGCAAATCAAGGCACGACTCTATATCTAGGTTAAGGTACGCAGTTCAAGGTTAGGGCACACGAAATGAGGTAACGCACGTACATCAAGGTCAAGGCACGTATATCTAGGTATCGCACGTCTGTCGGGGATTAGGGCACCCCATTCTAGGTCAAGGCACGTATGACGAGGTATGCACGAAAATCAAAATAGGACACGCAATCCAAGGTCGGTCATATAATTAGGGATCTATGACACACAAATCGAGGTATGACACGTTATTCGGGGTCGGGCCTCACATCTTCCCCTCCTTAAAAGAATTTCGTCCCGAAATTCATTCTTGCCTATTGAGGTCATTTAGACGGATTCTGACCCTTGTTATTCTTCCTACTCCTGTTCGTCCCGTGTTTAGTGATCTCTCACCACAACCAATTCACTTTCTATGTTTCTCCAATTGATCTTAAGGTCGAGTTAATTAACTAAGGTTAGAGTATTCAAACATAGTCATCAAAGTTGCATCGGTATTCTAACAGTAGAACTATAACTCCAAAATCATGACTCATGTTGTATCAATCTTGCATTCATATCTCAAAAGAAATATCACAATAATTCTATGATCCTAGGGTGACATACGCTAATTTCAAGATGATAGGTCTATACCCGATTTACATATCCTATCTACTAGCTTCAAAATTGTTAGTACATAGGACATACACATGTTATGGACTATTCCCACGATACGACCCTATTTTCAGGTTGAACTCACCAAACAAACTAATTCATCTCAAGTCGTCATCTATCGATAGTATCATAGTTCTTATCTTGAAGGTACATTGGATTAGCAAATCCTCTAATGACTAGCCTCCCGGTTATAGGCTCCTATTCATTAACATTCTTCCCTAGCTTCGTTAGCCTTCAAGCTCGTAATCAAGAAGAAAGACCGTTGAGATTCGTTAAACTCAAACTCTAAGATTTATTAGGTATCACCAACAACTGCCATCGAAATTGCATGGGTAAACTAATCATGTAGCCCTAGTTCAACTTTTCAAGTAAGTTTCATCAGCTTGTGATCCACAATTTATTTCCTTATTCAAATCTCTATTTTCAAGTCACAAGGCTTCAGAATTTTCTTTTAATCTTATCCAAAACTCCTAAGGCGAATAGTTTCAACCTCAAATATATTTCACTCACCTCAATCCAAGGTTACGTCATACTTAAAAAGACAATGGTCCTACTCATTTAGTGACTTAGTCATTCCTTCGAACACTTAATGCCCGCCAATATATCTCCAACATTAATGTTACTAAGCTGGGTTCATAGCCATGTAAGTGATATCAATTCTCTACTAGGTTACCGGTCGTACAACAACAATCCTAGGACTATAAATGGGTACCGAAATGATCTAGCTCATAAGATACTTACCATACTAATCTAAGTAGCTTATTACATGAAATAACTTCAAGGATATGTCATCATAAGAATTATAACTACAAGTCATCTTACAATATAATCTAATAGAATTTCAGAAGTAATCAACCACTCATTTAATTATCACTATAAGATTCACCCTCTATTCAACAACTACAATTCGAAGTCTACCAACCGCTAGTTTCTAGAAGTGAAACGGTGCACATAGATACGGTGGTCTAACAATAGTTTCTTGGGTCATTATGACTCTAATTCATCTCTATCTTACTCCCTTCATTTACATGTTCAACTAGCTAAGAGCATTAAGACTCATCGACCTTAGGTCCTAGGGTTCACCAGAAATCATCGTGCATACTCACTATTAACTATTTAGGATTACTAATCATACCCTAACGACTCCACTTTGTAACCAGATGCTTAATATCATTTCGATGGTTTATATAATAGGTCCATCGGTATTACTTAGAGATATATGCTTTCTAACATCCTCTAGGGCATCCAAACAATGAGTGCATAGAATGACTTACTTTGCATAATCACAACTAAATCTGAGAGGCACCAAATTAATACCATGATTCTAAATATCACTGATATCCAACTTAGGACCTTTAGCAACGTTAGTCATCTAATGCATAATTCAATACCTTACACTACTATTCGACCTAACATTTAGGTGTAGCCTTCCGAACATGAGTTCTGGTTACGTGAATTTCCTCGATTCCAATATCCCCATATCTTGTTATACTAAAGATTCATCAACCTTGTTAAACTCAGTCTCCATAGCTGCCTACATGTCTTGAGGTTATCTATTGTTAACTCACTTAAATACGCTATCCATGACTTAATAATCTAACCCCTAAAGGTAAACTATTGTCAACTTCCACGAATTCATCTCTTAATTTCTAGGTCATGATCTTACCATTGAGTGAACTTGAAACTCGCTAGTATACACCTTATTAGGTTCAACGATGCTTAATTCCAATCAAGTAAGGATTCAATCGTACGAGTATATTGCTAACTTCTTAGATAGCCTATCAAGCCAATTTTAAGATGTGAGAAATGGATTCAAAGAAATCTCCAAGTCAACTTCCACTATCAGCACATGAGAATATATACTACTCTACATATTTAATAGTATGTTTTTATATCTTAAGTGAAGTTGTATGTCATTAAACTTTATACTTGAACCATAATTAGAAGAACGGTTTAACGGAATCAATAACTTCATAGCTATAAAATTGACAACTTAATCATAGGTATAGGTATTCCAAAAATAAGGAGATAACTTTACCTTAACAATTATACCTGTGCTACGCATTTTATACATATGCATATCCAATAATACATACGATCTATCGAGTACCTGTAAAGATGCGAGAAATCTCTAACCAAGCCTTTTCGTCCGTCCTGCACAAATTCACTTCCCTGAAAGTCCTAATCCTAACTATCTATGTGTATAAACAGTCATTCACGGTTATATAACATGCACATGTATCAAGGAAGGAGTATAAAAGCATGCATGCATTATTGAGGACGTGTCGGTGTGCATGATACATAATACATATGGTCCGCAAAGGCACATAATACTCAATACTTAAAGCAATTAAAGCACGTTAGCATACATTAACACATATAAACAAGACATCATAGTTACCTTAGGACTTCTACCCATGGTTCGAGAGTTGAACCCGACTAACGCCTAGTTAGTAAACTAAGCTCTGATACCATTCTAATATAAAGTGTCACGCCCCAACCCGGCCTATAAGGTTAGACTAGGGTGTGACCTAAACATTCAGGACATGATACATGCTTAACCGTTTATGAAGATTTAATACTTATTGTTTTGGTTTAAACTCCAAGTTTTTTCAAAAAATCGGCAGCATAACGGCTGTAATTGGGCTCATTGGTTTGGCCTAATTCTCTAAACGCCTCAAAGTTTACTATCTCAATTTCATTTCTAACTAAGATTGCTATTTATCATCAATTGAAATGCCTATTGGTTATCTTGATGTCTCGTTTGATTTATAACCTAGCATGATACTATGTCTCGTTTGTTTGTTTATCCTCGTTACAAAAGTTCCTATTGATCTTAGCTTAATAGCGAGTACCTGTTTAAGATTGGATAAGTTCATTTACTTAGTCCTTAGCTAATAGTCATGACCTATGATAGATACTAGCAATGATAAATAGCAATACGATCATAGTAGTGTCTAGTATCTATCTAGCAATATTAGTACAAACCAAAATTAGACCACAAATTACAACGGGGGTCTTTTACATTAGAAAAAACAAGCAGCATAAACTAAATAGTCTTCAAGTAGCACAAAGTTCATAAGTAGCCACATTCAAGCAAAGCAAACAATGATAGGCAATCACTCTAGGGGTTCATCGTTCAGCACATTGTCCTCGGGTACCTGTACCTGTTCTTCTTCACCTGTGATGAAAAAGAGGGTGAGTCCTTATGAACTCAGCGAGGGGAAAATGAGAAATACGTTTTGAAACTCATTTTCCGGTTCAATTATGAAAACTCTTTTTTTTTTTGGAAACATGTCACGTATTACAAATAATAAGGTACGCAAATATATGAAACAAATCGAGTAACAGATACATTTACCAATCATTTCAAGGATACGATGAGCATTTGCTCTCAATATCAATTTCGATTCATTTGGTGCGGCCGACTTCCATAATCCACTTATCGCTCCCAATTGGGTGTACTCCGGATATACCTCGAAACCTACGACCCAACTCTCCGAGGATGAAATGCCAAGCGAGAGAGGGAATTGGACCATGGTAGTCACGGTAACACCGGCAAGCCCGATGCCGCCCGGCATGCGTGAAACACTACCATGCCACAATGGAAGGTTGCAACCTCGTATGCAATGCACATTTATAACATTTAACATATCACATTAGGAGGACAACAAAGTAGGTTGCCTCCGAACAGTCATAAGATTGCACATTGATAGGTAAACAGGCAGGGCACGATAAAACAGGTAATTTCACTTGAAAGATATATAGAGTTATATGAATATTAAACAGGCAGCCATGTAACACATGTAAATCAAGCCATATAACTCATTACGAAGTCCACGTGATCAAGTGATAAGATTATTCAACATGCAATATCATTTACGTGGGTTCGGGTGCGAGAAAAGCTCATTTGTCAACATGCGATGATCAAATTCACATTTGAGGTTATAAGGCATTTAAGGGCAGCCCACTAAGCATATAATTTCCACAAAATATCCAAATGATCAACACTTTACAAGACTACCTAGTCATTAGGGTTTCCATTTCATGCTTAACCGTGTGATTAAACCCTAAGTCAACTCAAAATCATTCTCAAGTCATGCATCATTCAATTCAAACATCTTCAAGTACTCAAAACAGTCCACACAACATACCAACACCACAATTCTAAGCAATTAGTACCACTAGAGAGGTTACAACAATTTTCCAAGCATATAACTAAGTGAAACCCTTACTGCAATAGGCAGTTTTCTCACAATCAATAGGATAATCAAAAAATATCCAAATCCAGTGAATAAGATGTCAAATTAAATCTTAAGAAGTTAACTAAAATCAGAAATAAACCTTGCATCAATTGGAGTTCGGGATCATTAGATATAGCGGAAACAGTGAGGTAGCACAAAACTGTCTAGATTTGCACACATTTCGATAATTGACGTTTTTGAGATCCTTAGGGTCGGATTTAGCCTTAGTCCATTTCTGACAAAAATGTCCAGAACCGAAAAATCTAGCGGCACACCAATTTTCATACATTTTGGGCAACATTAACTAAGTCAAATCTGGTTTGTTCTACAAGGTCAGTGCATTTGCCAAAACCTGCTTCATTTTTCCCAGATTTCCAGATTTGGACACATTTTAAAAATTTGCCATTTTGAGGACCTTAGATTCAAAATTAGCTTGTCCTATTTCCTGCGAAAAATGTTCAAAACTGTCGAAACTAGTCACCTACCAATTTTCATGCATTTTAAACATCATTTTCCTAGCTAAACTTACCTCGAAACAAGCTGGTCAGAGAGCTGTCAACAATCCGACTTCACCTAGCATCACTTTCAAGCCAAGATCTTGCCATGCATGGTTGTTTAAGCTTATGAACGACCATATAACTCAAGTACAGAAGCAAAGACATACATTTATGAGCATGCATGTGAATATTTGAAGGAATTTCAAATGGTTTTAGCCCTCACCTTAGCAATCAACCAAAAAGATGCACAAAAACTTGTTGAAGCTTAAATCTTTTCTTCTTCTTGCTTAGCCGAGATTCCAACTTGGTTTTCTCTATTTTTCCTAGCCTAGTGATCAATCTCTTAGTACATGCATGAGGTTAGAACAAGAAGAAAAGAAATGGAAGCTTAAAACTCACCTAGGGCCGAAATGAAGGCTTCAAAGGGCATGCATGTGTGATTCTTGCATCCTAGCTTGCTTGGGTGAGTTTCTTTGCTTGTTGTTTGTCTTGATACACCATAGGATGATGAAGATGAGCTAAGGGATGATGAAACTCAGCCCAAAACTGAGATGGAGAGAGAAGGATGAGAGGGAGAGAGAGAAAATGTGAGAGGAAAGAAGAAATGACAAAAAAATGAAAGCCTTTGCAATCTTCAAGCATGTGGTCGGCCTTGGGGCATTAAAATCTGATTTTGTGTCTTCAATGTGTGATTTTAAAATGTTTAGCATGGGCAAAGGTGGTTTGGTCGAGCAAGGTAGAGGATTTAGGTGGTTTTGAGCATTTTTTTATGTATTTTGTTAAGTGTTTGTCATAGTTTGTCTAGGACTAATTTTTTTATGCATTTGTATCATTAGAATTGTCATAGGAATGTTGGGAAATTAGGGAATCTAGGTAGAATAAAATATAGGAATGTTTGTTGATGAGTTGAATTATGAATAGAATAATAGTTAGTGAGAAATGTAGGAATAGTTTAGTATTATTTTATTGTTAGTGGAGTTTGTAGAGAATTTGAATTAGGAGTATAATATTGGTTAGTGGATTGTGTAGGGTTATTTTATTGTCTAGTGCTCTGTGTAGGATTCTTTCTTGATTAACGTGGTGGCACGGATTCCTAGGTCCATGGCACAAATTACGAGGTTTACACGAACTTCAAGACTAAGGCACGTACTTCGAGACTAATGCACACAATCCTAGGTGAATGCACTTAAACAAATACAAGGCACGTAATTCAATGCAATGCAAGCAAATCAAGGCACGACTCTATATCTAGGTTAAGGTACGCAGTTCAAGGTTAAGGCACACGAAATGAGATAACGCACGTACATCGAGGTCAGGGCACGTATATCTAGGTATCGCACGTCAGTCGGGGATTAGGGCACCCCATTCTAGGTCCAGGCACATATGACGAGGTAAGCACGAAAACCAAGATAGGACACGCAATCCAAGGTCGGTCATATAATTAGTGGTCTATGACATGCAAATCGAGGTATGACACGTTATTCAAGGTCGGGCCTCACAGTCATGCCCAAGGTACCGTGGGATTCGGTAATAAAAATGTGGTAGATTAGGTTGTGGTCCTTTTCAAGGCTGACGGCGTACGATACGGGATTGAAAAATAGCGTAAGAGAAGAAAGTATCCCGAAATAGAAGAAAATGTTCAATTGTGGGCTCCGAAAACTGGCACAGCAAAGAAGGTTTGCAGCACCCGTCGTAGAGCTCTCAGAAAGCTATCCAAAGGTATGCCATGCGTAGCGTAACTCCTTACAAATAAAAAGTTATAGGCACCGGAGCAACGTAGACCTGGTCATAAGACCCAAACCCTCGGTTTGCGGGACTAGCCTCTACGTGAAGTGAAGTTGTCATGCCCAAGGTGCCGTGGGATTCGATAATAAAAGTGTGATGGATTAGGTTTTTGTCCTTTTCGCGGCTAACGACGTACGATCTGGTACTGAAAAATAGCGCAAAAGAAGAAAAGTGTCCCAAAACTGATGAAAACATTCGATTTTGGACTTCGAAAATAGGCGCAGCCGAGTAGGCGTGTAGCACCCGTCGTATAGCTCTCGTAGAGCTTTCCAACGGTATGCTGTGCACCACGTAACGCCTTACGGATCAAAAGCTATGGGCCCCAGAGCGACGGAGACTTGGTCCCAAGCCCTATGCCCTCAGTTTGCGGGCCTAGCCTCTACGTGAAGTGAAGTTGTCTTGCCCAATGTACCGTTGGATTCGATAATAGAAACGTGATGGATTCGGTTGTCGTCCTTTTCGCAGCTCACGACGTACGATCTGAGATGAAAAAACAGTGTAAAAGAAGAAAAGTGTCTCAAAACTGATGAAAATATTCAATTTTGGGCTTCAAAAATAGGCGCAGCTATGCTGGCTTGCTGCACCCATCGTAGAGCTCTCGGAGAGCTTTCCAACGGTATGTTGTGTACCGCAAAACTCCTTATGGATCAAAAGTTATATGCACCGGATTGGCGGAGACCTGGTCCCAAGCCCCATGACCTCGGTTTGCGTGTCCAGCCTCTGCGTGAAGTGAAGTTGACTTGCCCAAGGTGCCATGGGATTCGGTAATAGAAATGTGATGGATTAGGTTGTCGTCCTTTTCTCGACTGACGACGTATGATCCGGGACGAAAACACAGCGCAAAAGAAGAAAAGTGTCCTAAAACTAATGAAAACGTTCGATTTTGGACTCTGAAAATAGGCATGGCCAAGTAGGCTTGCTGCACTCGTCGTAGAGCTCTCGGAGAGCTTTCCAACAGTATGCTGTGCACCGCGTAACTCCTTACGGCTAAAAAGTTATGGGTACCGGAGCGACGGAGACCTGGTCTAAAGCCCCACGCCCTCGTTTTATAGGCCCAGCCTCGACGTGAAACAAAGTTGTCTTGCCAAAGGTGTCATGGGATTCAATAATAGAAATTTGATGGATTAGGTTATCGTCCTTTTCGTGGCTCACGACGTACGATCCAGGACGGAAAAATAGCGCAAAAGGAGAAAAGTGTCCCTAAACTGATGAAAACATTCGATTTTGGGCTCCGAAAATAGGCGCGACCGAGCACGCTTACAGCACTCGTCGTAGAGCACTTGGAGAGCTTTCCAACGGTATGTTGTGTACCGCGTAGCTCTTTATGGATCAAAAGTTGTGTGCACCGAAGCGACGGAGACCTGGTCACAAGCCCCATGACCTCGGTTTGCGAGCCCAGTCTCTGCGTGAAATGAAGTTGACTTGCCCAAGGTGCTGTGGGATTCGGTAATAGAAATGTGATGGATTAGGTTGTCGTCCTTTTCTCGGCTGACGACGTATGATCCGGGATGAAAACACAGCACAAAAGAAGAAAAGTGTCCCAAAATTGATGAAAACATTCGATTTTGGGCTCTGAAAACAGGTATGGCAGAGTAGGCTTGCTGCACTGGTCGTATAGCTCTCGGAGAGCTTTCCAACAGTATGTTATGCGCCGCGTAACGCCTTACGGATCAAAAGTTATGGCCACCAGAGCGACAGAGACTTGGTCCCAAGCCCCACGCCCTCAGTTTGCGGGCCCAGCGTCTGCGTGAAGTAAAGTTGTCTTGCCCAAGGTGCCGTGGGATTCGATAATAGAAATGTGATGGATTAGGTTGTCGTCCTTTTCGCGGCTCACGACGTACAATCCGGGACAGAAAAATAGCGCAAAAGAAGAAAAGTTTCTCGAAACTGATGAAAATGTTCAATTTTGGGCCTAAAAAACAGGCGCAGCTGAGCTGGCTTGCTATACCCATCATAGAGCTCTCGGAGAGCTTTCCAACGTTATGCTGTGTACCGCATAACTCCTTATGGATCAAAAGTTATGTGCACCGTAGCGATGGAGACCTGGTCCCAAGCCCCACGACCTCAGTTTGCGGGCCCAGCCTCTATGTGAAGTGAAGTTGTCTTGCCCAAGGTGCCGTGGGATTCGATAATAGAAATGTGATGGATTAGGTTGTCGTCCTATTCGTGGCTCATGACATACGATCCGGGATAAAAAAAAAATAGAGCAAAAGAAGAAAAGTGTCCCAATACTGATGAAAACGTTTGATTTTGGGCTCCGAAAAAAGTCACAGCCGAGCAAGCTTGTTGCCTTTCTCGTAGAGCTCTCGGAGAGCTTTCCAACGGTATGCTGTGCACCGCAAAATGCCTTACGGATGAAAAGTTATGGGCACCGGAGCGACGGAGACCTAGTCCCAAGCCCCACGCCCTCAATTTGCGGGCCCAGCCTCTACATGAAGCGAAGTTGTCTTGCCCAAGGTGTCCTGGGTTCGATAATAGAAATATGATAGATTAGGTTGTCGTCCTTGTCACGGCTCATGACGTACGATCCGGGATGGAAAAATAGCGCAAAAGAAGAAAAGTGTCCCGAAACTGATGAGAACGTTCGATTTTGCTCTATAAAAATAGGCACAGCCGAGCAGGTTTGCTGCACCCATTGTAGAGCTCTCGAAGAGCTTTTCAACGGTATGCTGTGTGCCGCATAACTCCTTACGGATCAAAAGCTATGGACACCAGAGCGACGTAGACCTGGTTAAAAGCCCCACGCCCTCGGTTTGCGAGCCCAGCCTCTACGTTAAGTGAAGTTGTCATTCCCAAGGTGCTGTGGGATTCGGTAATAAAAATGTGATGGAATAGGTTGTCGTCCTTTTCGCAGCTCACGACGTACGATTTGGGACGAAAAAGCAGCGCAAAAAAAGAGAAGTGTCCCAAAACTGATGAAAACGTTCAATTTTGGGCTCCAAAAACAATCCAACCAAGCAGGCTTGCTACACCCATCGTAGAGCTCTCAGAGAGCATTCCAACGGTATGCTGTGCGCTGCGTAACTCCTTACGGATCAAAAGTTATAGGCACCGGAGTGACGTAGACCTGATCACAAGCACCACGCCCTTGGTTTGCGGGACCATCCTCTACGTGAAGTGAAGTTGTCATGCCCAAGCTGTTAAGGGATTCGGTAATAGAAATGTGATGGATTAGGTTGGCGTCCTTTTCGCGGCTGACGACGTACGATCCGGGATGAAAAAATAGCACAAAAGAAGAAAAGTGTCCCGAAACTGATGAAAACGTTCGATTTTGGGCTCTGAAAATAGGTACAGCCGAGCAGGCTTGCAGCACTTGTCGTAGACCTCTCGGAGAGCTTTCCAACGGTATGTTGTGCGTCGCGTAATGCCTTACCGATCAAAACTTATGGGCACTGGAGCGACGGAGACCTGGTCCCAAGCCCCACGCCCTCGGTTTGCAGGCTCAGCCTCTACGTGAAGCGAAGTTGTCTTGCCCAAGGTGCCATTGGATTCGATAATAGAAATGTGATGGATTAGTTTGTCGCCCTTTTCGCTGCTCACGACATACGATCCGGGACGAAAAAACAGCGCAAAAGAAGAAAAGTATCCCGAAACTGATAAAAATGTTTGATTTTGGGCTCCAAAAATAGGCGCAACTGAGTAGGCTTTTAGCACACGTTGTAGAGCTCTTGGAGTTCTTTCCAACGGTATGTTGTACGCTGCCTAACTCCTTACGGATCAAAAGTTATGGGCACAAGAGCAACGTAGACCAGGTCACAAGCCCCATGCCCTCGGTTTGTGGGCCCAGCCTCAACGTGAAGTGAGGTTGTCATGCCCAAGGTGCCATGGGATTCGGTAATAGAAATGTGACGGATTGGGTTGTCGCCCTCTACGCAGCTGACGACGTACGATCCGAGACAGAAAAACAGCGCAAAAGAAGAAAAGTATCCCAAAATAGATGAAAATGTTCGAGTTTGGGCTTCGAAAATAGGCGCAGTTGAGCAAGCTTGTAGCACCTATCGTAGAGCTCTCTGTGAGCTTTCCAACGGTATGTAGTGCGCCTCGTAACTCCTTGCGGATCAAAAGTTATGGGCACCGGAGCGATATAGACCAGGTTACAAGCCCCACATCCGCGGTTTGCGGGCCCAGCCTCTACGTGAAGTGGAGTTTTCATGCCCAATGTGCCGTGGGATTCGGTAATAAAAATGTGATGGATTAGGTTGTCGTCCTTTTCGCGGCTTACGACGTACGATCCAAGATGGAAAAATAGCGCAAAAGAAGAAAAGTGTCCCGAAACTGAAGAAAACATTCGATTTTGGGCTCCAAAAACAGGCGTAGCTGAGCATGCTTGTTGCACCCGTTGTAGAGCTCTCAAAGAGCTTTCCAACGGTATGTTGTGCGCCACGTAACTTCTTATGGATCAAAAGTTATAGGCACTGGAGCGACGGAGACCTAGTCCCAAGCCCCACGCCCTCGACTTGTGGGCCAAACCTCTACGTGAAACGAAGTTGTCTTGTCCGAGGTGCCATTGGATTCGATAATACAAATGCGA
This sequence comes from Budorcas taxicolor, assembly GCF_023091745.1. Classification (NCBI taxonomy): domain Eukaryota; kingdom Metazoa; phylum Chordata; class Mammalia; order Artiodactyla; family Bovidae; genus Budorcas; species Budorcas taxicolor. The sequence goes on from NW_026291775.1 coordinate 19,443, forward strand.
TGGATTAAGTTGTCGTCCTTTTTGCGGCTGACGACGTACGATCCGGGACGGAAAAATAGCGCAAAAGAAGAAAAATGTCCCAAAACTGATGCAAACATTCGAATTTGGGCTCCGAAAATAGTGGCAGCCAAACAGGCTTGCTGCCCCTATCGTAGAGCTTTCGGAGAGTTTTCCAACGGTATGTTGTACGCCGCGTAACGCCTTACGAATCAAACGTTATTGGCACCGAAGCGACGGAGACCTGATCCTAAGCCCTACGCCCTTGGTTTACCGGCCCAGCCTCTATGTTAAGCGAAGTTGTCTTGCCCAAGGTGGCGTGGGATTCAATAATAGAAATGTGATGGATTAGGTTGATGTCCTTTTCGCGGCTCACGACGTACGATCCGGGATGGAAAAGCAGCGCAAAAGAATATAAGTGTCCCGAAACTGATGAAAACGTTCTATTTTGGGCTCCGAAAATAGGCGCAGCCGAGCAGGCTTGTTGTACCTATTGTAGAGCTCTCAGAGAGCTTTCCAACAGTATGCTGTGCGCTGCATAACTCCTTACGGATCAAAAACTATGGGCACCGGAGCGACGTAGACTTGGTCACAAGCCCCACACCCTTGCTTTGCGGGCCCAACCTCTACGTGAAGTGAAGTTGTCATGCCCATGGTGCCGTGGGATTCGGTAATAGAATTTTGATAGATTAGGTTGTCGTTCTTTTCGCGGCTGACAACGTACGATTCGGGACGGAAAAATAGCACAAAAGAAGAAAAGTATCCCGAAACTGATGAAAACGTTCGATTTTGGGCTTTTAAAATAGGTGCAGCCGAGCAGGCTTGTAGCGTCCGTCGTAAAGCTCTCGGAGAGCTTTCCAACGGTATGCTGTGTCACGCCCCAACCCGACCTATAGAGGCTAGACTAAGGTATGGCCTAAATCATTTATGCTATTTCACGTACATAGCCATTTGTTATGATTTAACACTTAACGTTGGTCTAGAACTCCCAAAGTTTTTCTGAAAAACCGACAGCATAACGGCTATATTTAAGACCTTTGGTTTGACCTATTTTCTAAAACGCCTCAAAACCTTTAATCATTGATTCAATTCCAACTAAAATTTCATATTTTGTTATCAATAGATATGCCTACTAATTATCTCGATAGTCTCGTTTGATTGACAGGCCTAGCATGATAACTCTGTCCCGTTTATTTGTCAATTTACCCCTATCATGCACGTAACTATTATCCTTTAGCTTACGAATGAGTACCTAAGTGGAATTGGATAGAGTTAACTTAGTTGATTTTTCACCTAGTGGTATAAACACCTATGATAACTACTAATCAAGACAATAAAAACAATAACCAAATAAAGAGTTCGTCCGGTTATAGATAGTACAATCCAAAATTAGACCCAAATTAGAATGGGATCATTTACATCAACGAAATAAGTAGTCTTCAAAACAAATACAACGTTCACAGAACAACCACTAACAAGAAAGGCACATAGAGAACGTAATCACTCTAAGGAATCATCAACATGCACATTCTTCTCGGGTACCTGTTTCAAATCTTCTTCACCTGTGATGATAAAAGAGGGTGAGTCCTTATGAACTCAGCGAGGGGGAACGAGAGATAACGTTTTTAAAAACTCTTTTCCGGTAAATCTTACGAAAAACCTTTTTGAAAACATGTCATATGAAATAAGCAAGTTCATAACATTACAAAAATATAAATGAACACATTTACCCGTCTTTCCTCCCCGAGGTCCTCTAGGAACCAAGCGAGAATACTTAAACATGTAGTAAAAAGGATAGGTTTTGATACGTACAGGACTCTAGAGGTGGCTCCTACAGGCTCAAAAGGTAGCTCCCACCACTTTCAGGTGTAGTACTTTGCCCAGTATAGCACTTAGTTCCTGCCGTTCAAGTTCATTTCCAATAACAATTGTTGCGGCCGGGGTTTAATCATCCACTTATCGTTCCTAATTGGGTGTAGTTCGAATGTACCCCGAATTCTACGACCCAACTCTCCGAGGTGGAATGCCAAGCGAGAGAGGGAATTGGACAATGGTAGTCACGGGAGCACCGGCAAGCCCTATGCCGCCCGGCGTTCATGAAAAGCTACCATGCCACAATGAAAGGTTGCAACCTTGTATACAATACACATGTATGCCATTTAACATTTCACATTGGGAGGTCAACAAAGTAGGTTGCCTCCGAGCAAGTATATGATCACATTTTGACATATTAGCATATAAGGCAATGTAAGAACATGTAATCATTTCAAATATCAATTTGAAAGTAATTAAACTTCCACAGGCAGCCAAGTAATCATGTTCAAATAAGCCATAGAATGTCTTTTAACAATTCACATTAGAAGGACAACAAAGTAGGTTGCCTCGGAGCAATTTCAAGATCACATATTGCCAAGTAAACGAATGAGGCATGCTTAACATGAATTTTTACTTTGTAAAACATGTAGAGTCATATGAACATTAAACGGGCAGCCATGTAACACATATAAATCAAGTCATATAACTCATTTCGGGGTTCACGTATCAAGTCATAAGATTATATAAGCATGCAACGACGTTTACATGAGACCGGGTGCAAGAAAAGTCTACTTATCAACATGTAATCACCGGGAATCACATTTAGAGCTATAAGGACAACTACGGGCAGCCCATTAACTTTCCTCAACATCAATTTATAATTCACACAAGAGTGGTCTATGACTTGGGAGTGTACGGGGCCATTAGGGTTTACAAGGCCGTGCTCGGGGTTGGTTTTGTTTGCTAAGCACCACAAGTAGCACTTAAACCGTTTCAAGCATACCTAACATTTATTAGGCATCCTACTAACCACACAATTGAATGCATTTAGCCATAGGATCATCACTTAACAATTTTTCATAAGCAATAGGGCCTTAATTCCGTGCTTACACATGCAGTTAAGCAACCATTCATCAATTAGTGATCCCAAGCCCTACATCAATCAAATGAAGCAACCTCAACCAGCTATAACAGTCCACACAACATCTAAGTGCCACAATTCCAAGCATTCAATACCACAAGAGAAGTTACAACATGTTTCAAAGCATATCACTAAACAAAACCTCACTGCAATGGTCTGTATTAGACAAGCAAATTTCAGTGAAAAAAATTTCAAATTAAAGCTTAATGAGTGATTTAAATCTAGGAACAAACCGCGCATCATTTGGAGTTCGGATTTAGTAGTTATGGCCAAAACCGTGAGACTACTCAAAACTGTCCAGTTTTAGACACATTACGATTTTTGCTATTTTTGAGGGTCTTAGAGTCAGAATTGGCTTTGGTCTATTTCTGACAAAAATATCCAAAACCGCAAAATCTAGCAACTTACTAATTTTCATGCATTTTTACCAACATTTACTAGGTCAAAAATTCTTCGTTCTACAGCGTCAGAAATCTGCCAGAAACCTATTTCATTTTTTCAATTCTTCCAAATTTAGACACCTTATGATGTTTGACCATTTTGGAGGCCTTAGAGTCAGAATTGTCCTTGGCTTATTTCTGTGAAAAATGCTTAGAACTGGCAAACATAGTGACCTACCAATTTTCACACATTTTTACCAAATTTTACTAAGCCAAAATGCTTCGTACCACAAGATCAGAAAACTACCAACAACACGTTTTTACCTATCTTCAAGTTCTAGCCAAAAATCTAGCCATGCATGGTCATATAAGCTCATATACACACATATACAACAACTACAGAGGTAAATATAGTCATATGAAGGCATGCATGTGATTTTTGAAAGCTTTTAAAAGAGTTTAACCCTCACCTTAGCCTATTGATGGTTAAAGATGCACAAATGCTCTTCAAAATGCACAAAGGGAGCTTCTTCCTTTCTTTGGCCGAGAGATGGCTTGTCTTCCCTTAATTTCTAGCTTAGTTAGCATGTGAGGAAGGTGCGAATGTGTGTGAAACCAAAAGAAATGGAAGAAAACTATCAAGACTTACCTTAGGCCGAAAATGATGAGTTTTGTGAGCTTGTGTGCATTTTTGAGCTAGTTGCCTTGCTTGTGCTTGCTATGGCCGAGCTTGGGAGAGTCTTAGAGAGTTGTTAGGAGTCTTGAATGCTCAAGGGGCTTCCATGGTCGAAAATGAGAGAGAAGGAGAGAGAATGAGAGAGTTTGTGAGGAAAAGAGAAGTTTTAGTGTGTGTGTGTGTGTGTGCTCGGTTTTAGTGAGTTGAGAGAGCATGTGTGAGATGTTTTTGATGTAAAATCTGAATTTTAATTGTATTTGGGTGCCTTGGTCAAAAATGAGGGCTAGGGTAGTGTGTCGTGTGTATTTTTTATGCATTCTTGTGCTTTGTGAGGAATATTGAGTGTTTAAAATACGATTGTTTTTGTTTTGTCTATCCTAGCATGGTGTCTTGTGTTGTCATAGGAATGTTGGGAAATTAGGGAATCTAGGTAGAATAAAATATAGGAATGTTTGTTGATGAGTTTGAATTATGAATAGAATAATAGATAGTGGGAAATGTAGGAATAGTTTAGTGTTATTTTATTGTTAGTGGAGTTTGCAGAGAATTTGAATTAGGAATATAATATTGGTTAGTGGATTGTGTAGGATTATTTAATAGTCTAGTGCTTTGTGTAGGATTCTTTGTTGATTAGCGTGCGGGCACGCTTTCTTAGGTCTAGGGTACGTACTACGAGGTAAGACACGCACTACGAGACACGTACATAAATCAATACAGGGCACGGATCACGAGGTAGACATGAACTACAAGGTAAGGCACGTACTTCAAGATAAATGCACGGATTCCAATGCAAATGCATGCAACCCTAGGTGAATGCATGTAAACCAATGCAAGACACGTAATTCAATACAATGCACGTAAATCGAGGTACGACTCTTAAACCTAGGTTAGGGCACACAATTCAAGGTCAGTGCACAGAAATTGAGGTATCGCACGTAAATCGAAGTCAGGGCACGTAAGTCGAGGATTAGGGCACACAATTCTAGGTCAAGGCACGTATGATGAGGCATGCACGAAAATCAAGACCTAGCACGTAATTAAGGTCAATCATATAATACTAGGTCTAAGGCATGCAAATCGAGGTAACACACATTATTCGGGGTCGGGCCTCACATCCTCCCCTCCTTAAAAGAATTTCGTCCTGAAATTCATTCTTACCTATTGAGGTCATTTAGACGGATTCTGGCATTTGTTATTTTTCCCACTTCGGTTCATCCCGTGTTCTGTGATCTCTCTTAGCATAACCAATTCAGTTCGTACGTTTCTCCAATCATTTAATTCGGTGTGACTCCTACATTTACAGTTCATTCCTTCAAACGACTTTATTTTCTCCAATTGATCTTTAAGGTTGTGTTCGTTAACTAAGATTAGAATCTCCAAACATGGAAATCAAAGCTGCATCGGCATTCTAACAATATAACTATAACTCCAAAATCATGACTTATGTCGTGTCGATCTTGCATTCATACCTCAAAAGGAATATCACAATAATACCGTGATCTTATGGTGACATACACTAATTTCAAGATGATAGGTCTATATCAGTTTTACATATCCTATCAACTAGCTTCAATATTGTTAACACGTAGGACATACACATGTTATAGATCATTTCCACAATACGACCCTATTTTCAGGAAGAACTCACCAAACAACTAATCCATCTCAAGTAGTCATCTATCGATAGTATCATAGTCCTTATCTCGTAGGTACATTAGATTAGCAAATTTTCTAATGACTAGTCTCCCGGTTATAGGCTCCTATTCACTAACATCCTTTCCCAGCTTCGTTAACCTTCACGCTCATAATCAAGCAGAAAGACCGTTGAGATTTGTTTAACTCAAACTCTAAGGTTTACTAAGTACCACCAACAAATTGCCATCGAAATTGCATGGGTAAACTAATTGTGTTGCACTAGTTCAACTCTTACAAGTAAATTCATCAACTTGTAATCCACAATTTATTTCTTCATTCAAATCTCTATCTTCAAGTCACGAGGCTTCAGAATTTCTTTTAATCTTAATCAAGACTCCTAAAGCGAATAGTTTCAATCTCAAATAAATTTCACTCACATCAATCCAAGGTTACATCATACTTAAGAAGACAATGGTCGTACTCACTTAGCGACCTAGTCATTCCTTCGAACACTTAATGCCCGCCAATATATCTTCAACATTAATGTTACTAAGTTGGGTTCATAGCCATGTAAGTGATATCAATGCTCTACTAGGTTACCGGCCGTACCACAACAATCCTAGGACTACAAATTGGTACCGAAATGATCGAGCTCATAAGATACTTACACGAGGTAACTTCAAGGTTGTATCAAAGAATTATGACCACGAGGCATCCTCCAATATAATCTAATAGAACTTCAAAAGTAATCAACCACTCATTTAACTATCATTACAAGATTCACCCCTCTATTCAACGACCACAATTCGAAGTCTACCAACCACTAGTTTCTAGACGTGAAACGGTGCACATAAACACGATTGTCTAATAGCAGTCTCTCGGGTCATCATGACTCTGATCCATCTCCATCTTAACTATATGAAGTCTTACTCTCCTCATTTACATGTTCAACTAGCTAAGAGCATCAAGACTTATTGACCTTAGGTCCTAGGGTTTACCATGAATCATCATACTTACTCACTATTAGCTATTTAGGATTACTAATCATACCCTAACGACTCCACTTGCAGCCGGATGCTTTAATCTCATTTCCATGGTTTATATACTAGATCCATCGGTATTACTTAGTGATATATACTTCCTAACATCCTCTAGGGTATCCAAATAACGAGGGTATAGAATGACTTACTTTGCATAATTATAGCTAAATCCGAGGGGCACCAAATTAATTCCATGTTTCTTAATATCATCAATATCCAATTTAGGACCTTTAGCAACGTTAGTCATCTAATCCATAATTCAATACCTTACACTTCTATTCGACCTAACATTTTAGGTGTAGTCTTCCGAACACAAGTTCTAGCTACGTGAATTCCTCGATTCTAACATCTCTGTATCTTGCTATACTAAAGAATCATCAACCTTGTTAAACTCAGTCTCCATAGTTGCCTACATGTCTTGAAGTTATCCATTGTTAAGTCACTTAAATATGCTATCCATGACTTAATAATCTAACCCCTAAAAGTAACTATCGTCAACTTCCACGAATTCATCTTTTAATTTCTAGGTCATTACCTCAACATTTAGTGAACTTGAAACTCACTAGTATAGACCATATCAGATTCATCAATGCTTAATTCCAATCAAGTAAGGATTCAATCGTACGAGTATATTGCTAACTTCTTAGATAGTCTATCAAGCCAATTTTAAGATGTGAGAAATGGATTCAAAGAAACCTCGAAGTCAACTTCTATGATCAGCACATGAGAATATATACTACTCTACATATTTAATAGTATGCTCTTATATCATAAGCGAAATTGTATGTCATTAAACTTTATACTTGAACTATAATTAGAAGAACAGTTTAACAGAATCAATAACTTCATAGCTATAAAATTGACAATTTAATCATATATATATGTATTCCAAAGATAAGGAGATAACTTTACCTCAACAATTATACTTGTGCTACGCATTTTATATATATGCATGTCCAATAATACATATGATCCATCGAGTACTTGTGAAGATGCGAGAAATCTCTAACCGAGCCTTTTCGTTCGTCCTACACAAATTCACTTCCCTGAAAGTCCTAATCCTAACTATCTATGTGTATAAACAGTCATTCACGACTATATAACATGCACATGTATCAAGGAAGGAGTATAAAAGCATGCATGCATTATTGAGGACGTGTCGGTGTGCATGACACCTAATACATATGGTCCACAAAGGCACATAATATTCAATACTTAAAGCAATTAAAGCACATTAGCACATATTAACACATATAAACAAGACATCATAATTACCTTAGGGCTTCTACCTACGGTTCGAGAGTTGAACCCGACAAATACGAAAACTACGCTCTGATACCATTCTAATATAGGTGTCACGCCCCAACCCGACCTATAGAGGCTAGACTAGGGTATGACCTAAATCATTTATGCTATTTCACGTACTTAGCCATTTGTTATGATTTAACACTTAACGTTGGTCTAGAACTCTCAAAGTTTTTCTGAAAAACCGACTGCATAACAGCTATATTTAAGACCTTTGGTTTGACCTATTTTCTAAAATGCCTCAAAACCTTTAATCATTGATTCAATTCCAACTAAAATTTTCTATTTTGTTATCAATAGATATGCCTACTAATTTATGTCGATAGTCTCGTTTGATTAACAAACCTAGCATGATAACTATGTCCCGTTTATTTGTCAATTTACCCCTATCATGCACGTAACTATTATCCTTTAGCTTATGAATGAGTACCTAAGTGGAATTGGATAGAGTTAACTTAGTTGATTTTTCACCTAGTGGTATAAATACCTATGATAACTACTAATCAAGACAATAAAAACAATAACCAAATAAAGAGTTCGTCCGGTTATAGATAGTACAATCCAAAATTAGACCCAAATTACAACGGGGTCATTTACATCAACAAAATAAGTAGTTTTCAAAACAAATGCAACGTTTACAGAACAGCCACTAACAAGCAAGGCACATAGAGCACATAATCACTCCAAGGAATCATCAATAGGCACATTCTCCTCGGGTACCTGTTTCAAATCTTCGTCACCTGTGATGATAAAAGAGGGTGAGTCCTTATGAACCAAGCGAGAGTACTTAAACACGTAGTAAAAAGGATACATTTTGATACGTACAGAACTCTAGAGGTGGCTCCTACGGGCTTAAGAGGTAGCTCCCACCACTTTCAGGTGTAGTACTTTGCCCCGTATAGCACTTAGTTCCTGCCGTTCAAGTTCATTTCCAATAACAATTGTTGCGGCCGGCTTCAATCATCCACTTGTCGTTCCCAATTGTGTGTACTCCGGATGTACCCCAAATCCTACGACCCAACTCTCTGAGGGTGGAATGCCAAGCGAGAGAGGGAATTGGACCATGGTAGTCACGGGAGCACCGGCAAGCCCAATGTCGCCTAGAGTTCGTGAAACGATACCATGCCACAATGAAAGGTTGCAACCTTGTATAAAATGCACATGTATGCCATTTAACATTTCAAATTGGTAGGTCAACAAAGTCGGTTGCCTCCGAGCAAGTATATAATCACATTTTGACATATTGGTATATAAGGTATTGTAAGAACATGTAATCATTTCATATATTAATTTGAAAGTAATTAAACTTCCATGGGCAGCCAAGTAATCATGTTCAAATAAGCCATAAAATGTCTTTTAACAATTCACATTAGGAGGACAACAAAGTAGGTTGCCTCCGAGCAATTTCAAGATCACATATTGCCAAGTAAACAAATGAGGCATGCTTAACATGAATTTTTACTTTGTAAAACATGTAGAGTCATATGAACATTAAACGGGCAGCCATGTAACACATGTAAATCAAGTCATATAACTCATTTCGAGGTTCACGTATCAAGTCATAAGATTATATAAGCATGCAACGATATTTACATGAGACCGGGTGCAAGAAAAGTCTACTTATCAACATGTAATCACCGGGAATCACATTTAGAGCTATAAGGACAACTACGGGCAGCCCATTAACATTCCTCAACATCAATTTATAATTCATACAAGAGTGGTCTATGACTTGGGAGTGTACGGGGCCATTAGGGCTTACAAGGCCATGCTCGGGGTTGGTTTTGTTTGCTAAGCACCACAAGTAACACTTAAACCATTTCAAGCATACCTAACATTTATTAGGCAGCCTACTAACCACACAATTGAACGCATTTAGCCATAGGATCATCACTTAACAAGTTTTCATAAGCAATAAGGCCTTAATTCCGTGCTTACACATGCAGTTAAGCAACCATTCATCAATTAGTGATCCCAAGCCATACATCAATCAAATGAAGCAACCTCAACCAGCCACAACAGTCCACACAACATCTAAGTGCCACAATTCCAAGCATTCAATACCACAAGAGAAGTTACAACATGTTTCAAAGTATATCACTAAACAAAACCTCACTGCAATGGTCTGTTTTCCCACATTAAATTAGACAAGCAACCAATCTCCAATTTCAGTGAACAAAATTTCAAATTAAATCTTAATGAGTGATTTAATCTAGGAACAAACCTCACATCATTTGGAGTTCGAATTTAGGAGTTATGGCCAAAACCGTACGACTACTCAAAACTGTCCAGTTTTAGACACATTACGCTTTTTGCTATTTGTGAGGGTCTTAGAGTCAGAATTGGCTTT
>NW_026291776.1:0-29755 GCF_023091745.1 Budorcas taxicolor
AGCTTGACCCCTAATCGGAATTCCATATACCTCAGCGTCACATACTACTCAGTCGCCAACTGATATGATGCATATGCTAATTTTAATCCCATAAGGCAAACTTTCTACTTACATTTTAGCACGTTGCACTCAAGGAGGTATAATATTTAATTGGTTGAGAATAAGTAAGTTACCTTTCACCACTGCTGTCGCCTTTGGCAATTCCTCCAAGTCCACTACGTAGGCCCGAGCCTGAGCCCTCTGCTGATACTGAGGTGTACTGCTTGCAGGTCCACCCTGATAACCCTGGACTGCTGGCTGACCCGTAGAACCCTGATACCTAGGGCAATCCCTCGCCCGGTGTTGGTTGCTGCCGCAACCTAAACACGTCCCTGCCTTTCTTCGACAGTCGGCCTCCATATGGCCCTTACGTTTACAATAAACACACTGCAGCATCGGAGCACTGACACTGCCTCCTAAAGAACCAGAAGCTGAATAAGCAGCTGAACCAGCCTGCTGCTGAGGTCTCACCACACTAGGCCTGTACTGACCCTGAGACTGGGCTGGCCTATACTGAGTCTGAACCTAATATGGCCCCTGCTGAAACTGAGGCCGATAGTAACTCTGCTGACCCTGTGGCCTATAAGAACCCTGCTGGGCTGGTGGCCTGTAGACAACCTGCTGTACTGGAGGCCTATATATAACCTGCTGGCCCTGTGGCTGATACGGCCTCTTACTAGGCTGACTGGAGACAATCTGATCCCCTTTCCTCTTCTCTAACCTAGAAGCTGCATCAAAAGCCTCAGTGAAGATATCATAGCGATTCAGAGCCATTGCATCCTGAATCTCGGGCCTCAATCCCAACATAAATCTACGGGTCTTCCTCTCCTCCACAGCTACAAACTCCGGTGCATACCGGGACAACCTAGTGAATGTAGCCTCATACTGAGCCATAGAAGAATCCCCCTGTACCAAAGATAGGAACTCAGCCTCTCTCCTCTCCCGTGTAACCCTCGGGACATACTTATCCCTAAAAGCAGTCAGAAAGGCATCCCAAACATACGGAACACCCCGGGTCTCCCAACTGGCTCTCAGAGTGCGCCACCACTCCTCTGCCTCATCATCAAGCAAATGGACAGCAGAAGTCACCTTCCTCTCATCAGTGTACCCGAGAGGATCAAAAATTTTCTCTAACTTACTAATCCACGACTCGGCCTTCCTATCATCAGGCTCTCCCTGAAATCTAGGAGGATAGTACCCCTGAAACTCCTTCATAGAACCTCGACCGTGATTACCACCCTGTACATTCTGTATCTGGGCCTGCAATGCCTGAGTCTGAGCAGCCTGACCCGCTAACAACTGGGCCTGTCCAGCCATCAAATCTGCAATCCGATCCATTGCTGCCCCTAACCTATCATCACCCCTATCACGGCCCTGTGCCACACTACCAGGAACCTCATCTACTATCTCGGGCCTACCACGAGTCCTCGGTCTACCGGCCATCGTACTAATCAAAGAGTTAGCACAATTATAGCACGTAAACAGGTTATAAACAATTATTTCATGAATGCACATTTAGCATGTTCTAAGAGTATTGATATCAAAATTATCACATTGTAAGTCATGTAGCACATAGACAGGTCAATTCATGCAAAATGAGAATAAAACACGCAAAGCGAGATAAGGTCAAAAATTTGGGGTTTCACAAATAGGCACCATGGTAGTCGAGGGAGCACGGCAAGCCCGACGCCGCCCGTGTTTCTCGACGCTACCATGTCCGAAAAGGTTGCGCAACCTGATATTCGATCACAATAATTCAAGCAATGACAATATAATTCAAGAATCACATAAATGAGGGACAACAAAGTAGGTTGCCCTCGCACGTAGATTACAATAAATAAGCCATATAACAATATAAATAAAAGTCAAATGTATATTTAGTCTATTCATATCAAAGTACACGTAATTATAAACAATCATATTAAACTATACAATTTATGAGTAGTAAAACAAATTAAGATGCACAAAAGAATGTAACTCCCTCACCTTTTAAAAAACAAACCTGCGAGAATTTAGCCAATCTCTCCAATACTCTCCGAAAGCACCAATCTCTTTAATAACCACTCAAAACCACTACCTAACACAACAATGCTATTCAACTTAAAGACAACTCATTCACATTAAAATAGTTAATTTGTGTGCAATAGTCACATTTTATATAATCATCAAAATATAGCTCGATTAGTATGATCTAAGAACACTAAACATGCATATTTCATGCTAAGGCTAAATGATGTGCTTACTTTAATCAAAAGTTAATTAACAAGCTTGAAGGCAATATTAACTTTCATAATTTCATTAACCATGCACTAGACTACTTTGAACTCCTAAACACGTTATTAGGACACTCCAAACCTCTTTGAATCCACTCAAATGTGCAACCCCTAGTTATTCATATAAGTATAACACTTTCATTATCCATTGCAATTCTATTATCATGATTAGCTCTAATATACATATAGTTTAAATATACAACTTAACTCATAAGATAACATGAATCACACAGCCTTCAAGTTAAACACTTAATACACGCTATTACGCTTAAATACTAAGCATTATTCAATTACTAAGCATGTTAAAAGAACTCTAATATGCATTATCCAAAGTGAAATCATGTACAAGATTATCTATTTTTTCTAAAATCATTAAACATACACTAACTACTTCAGATTACAAGACATGTTAAAATGACACTCTTATTAACAATAAAACACCATAAGCAACAAATTCACATTCTTTAATCAAGTTACTATTTATTTTCTTCTTCAATTCACTTATACACACAAACTCATTTTTCACATGTAATTAAGCTAGAAAGTTCACTCTACCACCTTATTAGTTAACATAGAAGGCATTAGAAGCATCAAAATATCATTAAGTTAAGATTATAAGCTATAAATTTCAATTACTTTACTATAACAATCAATAATCATCTAACTAGATGAGCTAACTTTATAGTTTACTTGATTAACAATCAAATGTAGCAACTATAACAATTCAAATAACTAATTATGCAATAAGATTAACCATTTGACAAGAAGTCATTAACCATTTGACAAGAAGTCCAACATATCTCCTTCTAAATGCTCACAAAACAAGCTTTAAACTTCACACAAGATAATGAACCTCAAATCCAACTATACTACATCTCTAATGACACTTTATGGCACCATTTAAGCCCTTGAAATCTCACTTTAAAGTACAATTACCCCAAAAGTCCGATTTACCTCTTTATGCATTACACTACAAGTACTCTATCGGGAGCTCACTAAGCGAAGCGAATACATTTCTAGCACCTCCTCACTTACTAGACACTAGCCCTAATGCCCGAACGCACCCGGATTCACTTTCAACCCGAAACCCCTTGTCAATCTTTGCTATTAAGCTCCAAACCGAAAGGCAAGGTTCAAGATTCCCAAACGAGTTATCCTATCCTTCAAACCACACCTTATGGCACCCCAAGAACCCTCGAGTTCACCCTTTAAATCTCGTTTACCATTAAATCCCCGATTTCCTCTTTGTGCATTTATACTACAAGTACTAATTCCAGAACCCAAACAAGCGAAACGAAGGCACTTCTAAGGCTTCAATACTTAATAAAGACTAGCCATAACCATAAAACGTGCCCGGATTCGAGTTCAACCCCGAAATCCCAATTAAAGTAGCCTATTTTGATCAAAATTCTCAAATTTTTCACATGGCAAGTATAACGAATATTTTTTCCATGCTCAAGGACCTAATTAACAACTACTAGAAGTATTGAATCAAATTAAATTGCTCAAATTTTTGGAAACCTAGAAATTATACTATTCATCATCTTCCTCAAGTGACACTTTGCTAAAAACTCAACACTAAGCTATAATATTGCATATGGATGTTCTCTAACATGTATACATACTATATAAAGCAAGAAACAAGCATGTTATAGCTCCATAATAGCAAATCCGAAAATTAAAAAAACTTGGCATAAACTTTAAACCCATGAAAATGATGCAACTCTCTCACCAAAAACGTGCAAGGAAGCTAGGATAGGGCTTGGAGAAGTTTGGAACCACTTGGAGAAGAGTTGACAAAGCTTGGAAGATCAAATTGAGCAAAATTGGCAAGAATTCACTATTCCCGTAATGGCTTTTTTTGGCTGATTTTTTGCCTTTTTTTGGCTTATTTTAGTATTTTAGTGTTTTTTTTTTGTTTTGTTTGGTATATATATATATATATATATATATATATATATATATATACATATATATGATAATTATATGGGTTGATGGGTTGGATATTGGGTTTGGGTTGTGGGTTAAAATGAATTTGAGTTTAGGTATATTATAATAAATGCAAGAAACTTCTTTAAACCCCAAAATAATACATAGTTTTACTATTTATGTAATATCAAGATATTTTTGCAAATCACTCGTCATATATGCAATGAATATAATTTTTGTGAACATAGGCTAATTATAAATTAAGTAATAATAGAAAAATATGAAATCCGGGAAATAAGATATAAAAATTTAGTTCGGGCTCTTTTTATATTATATAGGTAATAGACTAAGGAAATAATGAGTTAGGTTAGTAAATGGGGTCTAATTAAACATATTTAAGGGTCTAATAAAAGTCCAAAGTCTAGCTAATTCACTAGAAGCCCAAATAAAAATCCTACAAAAAGTTACTATTCTTTCGTAATACTATTCATTCAAGACGAAAACTATTTTCTAAATGCATACTCCCAACATTAAATACACAAAATAATATTTTTCACATTCCTCCTACATGATATGTGACAGGAGAAAAATACAGTTTCAAAAAAAAATTAAATAGTAAATTTTCTTTATGAATAGTATCTTTATGCTAAAATTGAATAAATGTACATTTAATGCTCAAATAAGACATTCAACAATTTAAAATGAATATGAGAGATTCTCGGTCGTCACAAACCATTTTGGGCATCTCAGTCGGATCGGCATGGGATGAATTGTCGAAAAACCTGCTTCTGCAAGGTTTGGTGTAGGGAGCCTTTGAACCCACTAGCAGCATGGGTTAATTTGATTCGGAAGAAAATGGATGACATAGCATTCAATAATACAAGTATAATTTACTGAATTAATATAAGCAATAACTCATAAGAGAAATCCATTTTACCCAATGGGATTTTAGGATAAACATATGTATTTAACTCATCTACTAATTAACACAGAATTTAGCAAACCCTTACAGAATCCATTTGAATCGGAATAGATTTGTGTATTATCCGTAGCTAATACACAAAAAGTGAAAATATATTAAAATTGAAAATTTATAGTTACCAACCATTTTGGGCATCTCAGTTGGAATCGGCATGGAATGGAATTGTTAGAAAACTGCTTGTGCAAGGTTTGGTGTAGGGAGCCTTTGAACCCACTAGCAGCATGGGTTAACTTGATTCGGAAGAAAGTGGATGACATTAGCATTCAATAATACAAGTATAATTTACTGAATTAATAAAAGCAATAACTCATAAGATAAATCCAATTTACCCAAGGGATATTAGGATAAACTGATGGATTTAACTCATCTACTAATTAACATAGAATTTAACAAACCTTACATAATCCATTTGAATCGAATGGATTTTGGGTATTATCCGTAGGTAATACACAAAAACTGAAAATATATTAAAATTGAAAATTTATAGTTACCAACCATTTTGGGCATCTCAGTTGGAATCGGCATGGTTGGAATTGTCGAAAAACCTGCTTGTGCAAGGTTTGGTGTAAGGTGCCTTTGAACCCACTAGCAGCATGGGTTAACTTGATTCGGAAGAAAGTGGATGACATTAGCATTAAATAATACAAGTATAATTTACTGAATTAATATTTGCAATAACTCATAAGATAAATCCATTTTACCAATGGGATTTTAGGATAACTGATGGATTTAACTAATCTACTAATTAACACAGATTTTGCAAAACCCTTACAGAATCCATTTGACGCGGAATGGATTTTGTGTATTATCCGTAGCTAATACACAAAAAGTTGAAATATATTAAATTTGAAAATTTATAGTTACCAACCATTTTGGGCATCTCAGTTGGAATCGGCATGGGACTGAATTGTCGAAAAACCTGCTTGTGCATGGTTTGTGTAGGAGCCTTTTGAACCCACTAGCAGCATGGGTTAACTTGATTCGGAAGAGATGGATGACATTAGCATTCAATAATACAAGTATAATTTACTGAATTAATATAAGCAATAACTAATAAGATAAATCCATTTTACCCAATGGTATTTTAGGATAAACTGATGGATTTAACTCATCTACTAATAACACAGAATTTAGCAAACCCTTACAGAATCCATTTGAATCGGAATGGATTTTGTGTATTATCCGTAGCTAATACACAAAAAATGAAAATATATTAAAATTGAAAATTTATAGTTACCAACCATTTGGGCATCTCGGTTGGAATCGGCATGGGGCGGAATTGTCAAAATACTGGTTGTGCAAGGTTTGGTGTAGGGAGCCTTTGAACCCACTTGCAGCATGGGTTAACTTGATTCGGAAGAAAGTGGATGAAATTAGCATTCAATAATACAAGTATAATTTACTAAATTAATATAAGCAATAACTCATAAGATAAATCCATTTTACCGAATGGATTTTAGGATAAACTGATAGATTTAACTCATCTACTAATTAACACAAAATTTAGCAAACCCTTACAGAATCCATTTGAATCAGAATGGATTTTTGTGTATTATCCGTAGCTAATACACAAAAAATGAAAATATATTAAAATTGTAAATTATAGTTACCAACTATTTTGGGCATCTCAGTTGGAATCGGCATGGGGTGGAATTGTCAAAAAACCTGCTTGTGCAAGTTTGGTGTAGGGAGCCTTTGAACCCACTAGCAGCATGGGTTAACTTGATTCGGAAGAAAGTGTGTCACGCCCCAATCGACCCCACCTACGATCAGTCAGGACGCAACGGAATTTCGGCAGTATAACGACAGTAATTAAGACACCGAGGCTCTAAACCAACCTCTCTAGAACATCATACATCAAACTCCATAAACATCCCAACAATCATCTCCTCAATTAAGTTAACAATATACAACACATCCATATTACACCAATAATCATTCTTCAACATTCCAATCATAGTTATACGCCTCCGTTCCAACTTAATACATAGGCTATACATGCATTTCAAAATAAATTATACAAAACATTATTTTACAAACAACTAAGATAATCTCATGGCAATGACTCATGCACATAAGACTCATCCACATACGACCCATTTCTCTCTTCATGAGGCACATACCCGTAGTCAAAATCAGTAACACCTGCATGCATGCAATAATAGAGAGTGAGCTTATATAAAATAAGCCCAGTGAGGATCCGATAAATCTCGAGCAAGGTCTACTAAACTCCTTGGAATAATCCTTTGAGTCAGTAAACACACAATAACATAAATAATACTATCATCACATAACTATATGACCATTCAATAAAGGATACTCTCTCTAGTTGGTGTAGCTCCAAACATCATCACGATCTCAACCATTCTTCTTGTAACTCCCCATTACTCACACACCCGGGGTACCCCCAATAACCTCGCCCTCCATGACACCTCCGTCATGCGAGGCTGAGGCAATCTCTGATAGTCATTGCCGTTATCAACCCGACAGTCCAATACTGCCCGAGAGGTGGCACACCACATATCAGAGACCCAGCAATAATAATAAACATCAATCATTCACAAGAGGATAGTCTAGCAGAACTGTTTATCTCCCGGCATCAATCATCAATCAATAATCATCAATCATCAATCAATAAACAAATTATCATCATCAATAATCATTTATCATCATAATAACATCAATAAACAATTTAACAACAAATAACTAAGTTAGATGACAAAGTAGGCCATCCAAACCGAACATGCATTAAACACACAATCAAACCCTAGTTTACCCATCAACAACTCACAATTCAATCACTCAAACCACACCCGATCAACTAAGGCTCAATTCAAAAATTTAAAGAAAGATAACCTAAACTTCAAAAAATCATATCTTACATTCTACTAATCCAAATAACCCCAAATCAGTTCAAACACTCACCCATTCGATCAACTACATTAGCCCTCTCGGAAACCAACCAAGACACCTCAAAATCAAGTCCAACAACCCTAAAACCTCAAGGCACCTAGGCTGAAATTTCTGGATTTTCACACCGAACATCATAATCGAAAATTCGGTATTATAACGGCATTACCACGTAATTAACAAACTTTTAGAAATCGACGGAAATCGATTCCAACCACAACAACTCAAAATAATCCTAAAAAGCCATTCTATTAACTTTAAATACCTGAAAATAAATAACTTCGCTACAATGGCTCAAATCTCGTAGTAATACACATAAACGATCCCTAGCATGCATGGAGCAATAATCTAACATCAGATTAACATTCTAACGGTTCAATAATTATTGATACACATAAACACAAAATAGAGTTTTGAGATCTAGAATTTTTCTCCTCACCTTTGATGTGTTTTGATGCAAGAAATGTGTAGAATAGATGCCAAACAAGTGAAATCAAGCTTTGAATCACTCAATTCGGCTTTGAAATGCAAAATCTATGAGGAAAATACTTTGAAAATGCCTTCATCTTTCTCCTCCAAGGAGCCACGGTTTTGTGTGTGTTTTTGGTGGTGTTTTGCTTTTTTTTTAATGTGTGTTGATAATATATTAAGCAAAGGTCAAATAAATAAACGAAAGTCAAGTGGAAACTAATTATTTTTAGTGTTTTCTAGACTTTAAATGCATTTTCTTGATCACCAATGTTCAAAAAAATTATTCAACACCCAAGCTAGCTCAAGTAGGTTATTTTTAGGTGACAAGAAGTTTTACAATCAAACACTTTCACCCGAGTCGGCTTAAAACTCGATTTTCGCAAAAGTCGGTGTAAAAACCATAATAAATTTTTTAAGCCGATTTTAAAACCGTTTTAATCAAATACAGGTCTATTAAGTCCGTGGTCTAGGTCTAGAACGGTTAAAAAGACCAGTTTCAAATTTTAGCGGACGTGTTTCGAAAATACATTCACTGAAAATCGACGATAAAATTTCTGATCCCCGTATTTTATTGAAAATTTCATGAATGCACATTTAGCACGTATTAGGAGTATTGACATCAAATTATAACATTCTAGGTCATATAGCACATAAACATGTCAAATGCACGCAAAACGAGATAAAACACGTAAATCTAGTTAAAGCAGAAAAGTGGGCTTTCACATTTTCCCCTCCTTAAAACAATTGCGTCCGCGCAATTCTCGAATTGACAGACAATTAAATCCTCAATCGGTACACTTAATAATACTTTCTCTTAGTTCTCATTTATCTTTTAGGATGACAAACTAACCAAAGACCTCAAAGAACAACCTCTGGTGACTGCAAGTTGATGATCATAGTTCCAAGACAATCTTCAATTCATAATTCTCTCCCACCTAACATCATATTGCATATGAAAGAAATTGCAACTCCAAGTCTTAGCGTGACACCACTAATTATCAATCATCTCATACTACACAAAAGAGCTCTATGAACATCCCGAGGGTTTAAAAACTCATTCACGATAACATGAATGATTATTGATCAAGGAAATATCTTAAAAGTGACATCTGTCAGAATATGGCTGTTATGAAATTTACAAGGAAATACGAATATGAAAAATCATATTCGAGCCAACAATCAAGTGAACAGGAGGTCAAACAGGTTAGAGAATCAAGAGGTTAATAGTTTAATAAGGAAGCATGATAACTAAGATAAGAAATGTCTCAGCACCTATCAGTTAAATAAGTACGAACAAAGGATGATGACGAGTCAAAACAGTGCTGAGTATGTTGAACAAAAATTCCTGAACAAGTAGATATTTCAATTCTCAATGATTGTTCAAGGAACCAACAAGTAGGTTGTACTTGAGGCGAAATGAAATTAAGAAATAAGAGATGATTAATTCAATAGAAAATATGAGTGGCAAGAGTATCTCAGCACGCAATACCAAAGAAGTACGAATAAGAAATGATAACAATAGGACAGTGCCGAGTACTTTGAGTGAGCAATTACAAGCAAAGTAATAGCTCATAATTTAATAATAAATAATATAGGATTAACAAAGATCAACAAGAATGACAATGATGTACTTAGGTAGGGAATACATCAAGCAAGTAAAATTCGAACAAGTAAAAGGGTATACCAACGGAGAGATTACTTTCAATGAATAGTAATAGGATGAAATAAAATACTGAAACGAATGGCTGGAGATATAAAATGAAATATAGAAGTCTCAACCTTAACTCCAATAAGTGACATTGCTATAAGAAGCAAATATGAATGTTAAGAATAGAAACAATGTCAAATGAGTATAGGATCTATTAATCCAATAAGCAAAACATTCAAGAAACAATTGATATGCTAGAAAAGTGTAACCCTCTCTCAAATAAGTGAGAATAGAGTAGAAAAGAATAATAAGACCGATAGAATTATGAAGCACAAGATGGGTGTCCTACCTACACACTTAAACACCAACAAGTCATATCCTACAATCTATCTTCTCCAAAACAAGACACTAAGGAGATCTAGAGAACCTAAAGAGTCATAACAATCACCAAACAAGATAAATCACTCGAAAATTTTACATTCCGTACCAGACCAATCACTAAACAAGATAAATCACCGATTACCCAACAAGATTAACTAATGAAGACTCCAAATCTGATAACACAATACAGATTCATACTAACCCATTATAACACAAGAGAATCCCCAATCAACAATTTAGAAAGTCATACCACCTAGAATCCAAAAGCTTGATGTAGGCAAGTAAATGTTCAGTCACCAAAATGCATTCTTATTTCCTCAAATAATTCTATCTCCCAACAATTACATCTTCGAATAAAGTAACTTTAGTCAGAATCACTCCAATTGTCTCCAAGGTTTAAAGATCAAAACTCCAAATACCCATTAATAATATAGCAATCCCAAATAGTAGAAATATTCACATGTTAAACTACACTTCATTCCATTCACAAACATATATCACAAATTCCTCAAATAAATTCATTATAAAATAACCTCAAAGAAGTATAGTCTGAGTTGAGACTCCAAAAGTGTCTAATGATAACCTCATGGAAACCTCAACTTATGATCCATCTCCAAGTAATAACAAGTTAAACATGGCAACAAAAGTAATTATAATCATCAAGATACATTGCTATTTCCTCGAACAACTTCATTCTCGCTAAAGGAACATCAAGATCAATCCACTAAGCCGAAACTAAAATCCATAAACATAACAATTAAAATCTAACTGATAAACTTCTAGAATAATAATAATTCAAAATCATGGCCTACCACTATTCCGAAAACTCTTGCAGTCATCCTTACTTCACCCTAAAAGAATCACTCACAGTTATAGAATATATACAATTACATCACATGAAAACAGGGTACAACGTAATGCATGATTATCATATAATTTAACATTATCACATAACACACAATTCAACATATAAGAAGCCAACATCACATAAACTGGTTATATCACATAAGTAAGTTATAAACAATTAAAGTCACATAAGCAACAAACTTCACATAAAGCACTTTGATCACATAAAACACAATTGTCACATAATACACATTAATCACATAATGCACATTAATTACAACACATTGAGTACGTATAGCACGTTATCACATAAAACATATTGACCACATTAGTTCACTTAACACACAAGGCATACTGGTCATATAGAAAGTTAGACACATAAGTAAATTAATCACATAAACATATTAACATATGTTTCACTTTTCTTTCACTTAATACATACTTGCATGCTTAGACCACTACCCACATTCCGAGGATACCCCGGCTGACAGCTAAACATGCGCTCTGATACCACTTAAATGTCACGCCCCAACACGATCCCACCTACGATCAGTCAGGACACAACGGAATTTCGGCAGTTAACGACAGTAATTAAGACACCGAGGCTCTAAACCAACCTCTCTAGAACATCATACATCAAACTCCCATAAACAATCCCAACAATCATCTCCTCAATTAAGTTAACAACATACAAACACATCCATAATACACAATAATCATTCTTCAACATTCCAATCATAGTTATACGCCTCCGTTCCAACTTAATACATAGGCTATACATACATTTCAAAATAGATTATACAAAACATTATTTTACAACAACTAAGATAATCTCATGGCAATGACTCCTGCACATAAGACTCATCTACATACGACCCATTTCTCTCTTTAGAGGCACATACCCGTAGTCAAAATCAGTAATACCTGCATGCATGCAATAATAGAGAGTGAGCTTATATAAAATAAGCCCAGTGAGGACCGATAAATCTCGAGCAAGGTCTACTAAACTCCTTGGAATAATCCTTTGAGTCAGTAAACACACAATAACATAAATAATACTATCATCACATAACTATATGACCATTCAATAAAGGATACTCTCTCTAGTTGGTGTAGCTCCAAAGCCATCACGATCTCAACCATTCTTTTTGTAACTCCCCATTACTCACGCACCCGGGGTACCCCCAATAACCTCGCCCTCCATGATACCTCCGTCATGCGAGCTGGAGGCAATCTCTGATAGTCATGCCGTTATCAACCCGACAGCCCAATGTTGCCCGAGAGGTGGCACACACATATCAGAGACCAGCAATAATAATAAACATCAATCATTCACAGAGGACAGTCTAGCAGAACTGTTTATCTCCGGCATCAATCATCAATCAATAATCATCATCATCATCAATAAACATATTATCATAATCAATAATCATATTATCATCATAATAACATCAATAAACAATTTAACAACAAATAACTAAGTTAGATGACAAAGTAGGCCATCCAACCGAACATGCATTAAACATACAATTAAACCCTAGTTTACCCCATCAACAACTCACAATTCAATCACTCAAAACCATACCCGATCAACTAAGGCTCAATTCAAAAATTTAAAGAAAGATAACCTAAACTTCAAAAAATCATATCTTACATTCTACTAATCCAAATAACCCCAAATCAGTTTCAAACACTCACCCATTCGATCAACTACATTAGCCCTCTCGGAAACCAACCAAGACACCTCAAAATCAAGTCCAACAACCCTAAAACCTCAAGGCACCTAGGCTGAAATTTTTGGATTTTTTCACCCGAACATCATAATCGAAAATTCGGTATTATAACGGCATTACCACGTAATTAACAAACTTTTAGAAATCGACGGAATCGATTCCAACCCACAACAACTCTAAATAATCCTAAAAAGCCATTCTATTAACTTTAAATACCTGAAAATAAATAACTTCGCTACAATGGCTCAAAATCTCGTAGTAATACACATAAAACGATCCCTAGCATGCATGGAGCAATAATCTAACATCAGATTAACATTCTAACGGTTCAATAATTATTGATACACTTAAACACAAAATCTGAGTTTTGAGATCTAGAATTTTTCTCTCACCTTTGATGTGTTTTGATGCAAGAAATGTGTAGAATAGATGCCAAACAAGTGAAATCAAGCTTTGAATCACTCAATTCGGCTTTGAAATGCAAAATCTATGAGGAAAATACTTTGAAAATGCCTTCATCTTTCTCCTCCAAGGAGCCACGGTTTTGTGTGTGTTTTTGGTGGTGTTTTGCTTTTTTTTTATGAGTGTTGATAATATATAAGCAAAGGTCAAATAAATAAACGAAAGTCAAAGTGGAAACTAATTATTTTTAGTGTTTTCTAGACTTAAATGCATTTTCTTGATCACCAATGTTCAAAAAAATTATTCAACACCCAAGCTAGCTCAAGTAGGTTATTTTTAGGTGACAAGAAGTTTTACAATCAAACACTTTCACCCGAGTCGGCTTAAAACTCGATTTTCCGCAAAAGTCGGTGTAAAAACCATAATAAATTTTTAAGCCGATTTTAAAAACCGTTTTAATCAAATACAGGTCTATTAAAGTCCGTGGTCTAGGTCTAGAACGGTTAAAAGACCAGTTTCAAAATTTTAGCGGACGTGTTTCGAAAATACTATTCACTGAAAATCGACGATAAAATTTCTGATCCCGTATTTTATGAAAATTTCATGAATGCACATTTAGCACGTATTAGGAGTATTGACATCAAAATTATAACATTCTAGGTCATATAGCACATAAACATGTCAAATGCACGCAAAACGAGATAAAACACGTAAATCTAGTTAAAGCAGAAAAGTGGGGTTTCACAAAGTGGATGACATTAGCGTTCAATAATACAAGTAGAATTTACTGAATTAATATAAGCAATAACTCATAAGATAAATCCATTTTACCAATGGGATTTTAGGATAAACCGATTGATTTAACTCATCTACTAATTAACACAGAATTTAGCAAACCCTTACTTAATCCATTTGAATCGGAATGGTTTTGTGTATTATCTGTAGCTAATACAAAAAAAGTGAAAATATATTAAAATTGAAAATTTATAGTTACCAACCATTTTGGGCATCTCAATTGGAATCGGCATGGTGGAATTGTCGAAAAACCTGCTTGTGCTAGGTTTGGTGTAAGGTGCCTTTGAACCCCTAGCAGCATGGGTTAACTTGATTCGGAAGAAAGTGGATGACATTAGCATTCAATAATACAAGTATAATTACTGAATTAATATAAGCAATAACTTATAAGATAAATCCATTTTACCCAATGGGATTTTAGGATAAAACTGATTGATTTAACTCATCTACTAATTAACACAGAATTTTGCAAACCCCTACAGAATCCATTTGAATCGGAATGGATTTTGTGTATTATCCGTAGCTAATACACAAAAAATGAAAATATATTAAATTGAAAATTTATAGTTACCAACTATTTTGGCATATCAGTTGGAATC
The DNA here is from genome assembly GCF_023091745.1 of Budorcas taxicolor. Taxonomy (NCBI): domain Eukaryota; kingdom Metazoa; phylum Chordata; class Mammalia; order Artiodactyla; family Bovidae; genus Budorcas; species Budorcas taxicolor. The sequence continues at coordinate 15,009 of NW_026291776.1, forward strand.
GGCATGGGATGGAATTGTCGAAAAACCTGCTTGTGCAGGTTTGGTGTAGGGAGCCTTTGAACCCACTAGTACATGGGTTAACTTGATTCAGAAGAAAGTTGATGACATTAGCATTCAATAATACAAGTATAATTTACTGAATTAATATAAGCAACAACTCATCAGATAAAGCCATTTTACCCAATGGGATTTTAGGTTAACTGATGGATTTAACTCATCTACTAATTAACACAGAATTTTGCAAACCCTTACAGAATCCATTTGAATCGGAATGGATTTTGTGTATTATCCGTAGCTAATACACAAAAAGTGAAAATATATTAAAATTGAAATTTATAGTTACCAACCAATTTGGGCATCTCAGTTGGAATCGGCATGGGGTGGAATTGTCGTAAAACCTGCTTGTGCTAGGTTTGGTGTAGGGAGCCATTGAACCCACTAGCAGCATGGGTTAACTTGATTCGGAGAAAGTGGATGACATAGCATTCAATAATACAAGTATAATTTACTGAATTAATATAGCAATAACTGATAAGATAAATCCATTTTACCCAATGGGATTTTAGGATAAATTGATGGATTTAACTCATCTACTAATTAACACAGAATTTTGCAAACCCTTACAGAATCCATTTGAATGGGATGGATTTTGTGTATTATACGTAGCTAATACACAAAAAATGAAAATATATTAAAATTGAAATTTATAGTCACCAACCATTTTGGGCATCTCAGTTGGAATCGGCATGGGATGAAATTGTTGAAAAACCTGCTTGTGCAAGGTTTGGTGTAGGGAGCCTTTGAACCCACTAGCAGCATGGTTAACTTGATTCGAAGAAAGTGGATGACATTAGCATTCAATAATACAAGTATAATTTACTGAATTAATATAAGCAATAACTCATAAGATAAAGCCATTTTACCAATGGGATTTTAGGATAAACTGATGGATTTAACTCATCTACTAATTAACACAGAATTTTGCAAACCCTTACAGAATCCTTTTGAATCGGAATGGATTTTGTGTATTATCCGTAGCTAATACACAAAAAATGAAAATATATTAAAATTGAAAATTTATAGTTACCAACCATTTTGTGTATCTCATTTGGAATCGACATGTGATGGAATTGTCGAAAAAACTACTTGTGCAAGGTTAGGTGTAGGGAGCCTTTGAACCCACTAGCAGCAAGGGTAACTTGATTCGGAAGAAAGTGGATGACATTAGCATTCAATAATACAAATATAATTTACTGAATTAATATTTCCATTTTACCCAATGGGATTTTAGGATAAACTGATTAATTTAACTCATCTACTAATTGACAAAGAATTTTGCAAACCCTTACAGAATCCATTTGAATGGGAATGGATTTTGTGTATTATCCGTAGGTAATACACAAAAAGTTAAAATATGTGAAAATTGAAAATTTATAGTTACCAACCATTTTCGGCATCTTAGTTAGAATCGTCATGGGATGGAATTGTCGAAAAACCTGCTTGTGGAAGGTTTGGTGAAGGGAGCCTTGAACCCACAAGCAGCATGGGTTAACTTGATTCGGAAGAAAGTGGATGACATTAGCATTCAATAATACAAGTATAATTTACTGAATTAATATAAGCAATAACTCATCAGATAAATCCATTTTACCCAATAGGATTTTAGGATAAACTGATGGATTTAACTCATCTACTAATTAACACAGAATTTAGCAAACAGAATCCATTTGAATCGGAATGGATTTTGTGTATTATCCGTAGCTAATACACAAAAAGTGAATATATTTAAATTGAAAATTCTAGTTACCAATCATTTTGGGCATTTCATTTGGAATTGGCATGGGATGGAATTTTCAAAAAACCTGCTTGTGCAAGGTTTGGTGTAGGGAGCCTTTGAACCCACTAGCAGCATGGGTTAACTTGATTCGAAAGAAAGTGGATGACATTAGCATTCAATAAAACAAGTATAATTTACTGAATTAATATAAACAATAACTCATAAGATAAATCCATTTTACCGAATGGGATTTTAGGATAAACTGGTGGATTTAACTCATCTACTAATTAACATAAAATTTAGCAAACCCTTACAGAATCCATTTGAATGGGAATGGATTTTGTGTATTATCCATAGCGAATACACAAAAAGTGAAAATATATTAAAATTGAAAATTTATAGTTACCAACCATTTTGGGCATCTCAGTTGGAATCGGCATGGGATGGAATTGTCGAAAAACCAGCTTGTGCAAGGTTTGGTGTAGGGAGCCTTCGAACCCACTAGCAGCATGGGTTAACTTGATTCGGAAGAAAGTGGATGACATGAGCATTCAATAATACAAGTATAATTTACTGAATTAATATAAGCAATAACTGATAAGATAAATCCATTTTACCCAATGGGATTTTAGGATAAACTGATGGATTTAACTTATCAACTAATTAACACAAAATTTAGCAAACCCTTACAGAATCCATTTGAATAGGAATGGATTTTGTGTATTATCCGTAGCTAATACACCAAAAGTGAAAATATATTAAAATTGAAAATTCTAGTTCCAATCATTTTGAGCATCTAAATTGGAATCGGCATGGGATGGAATCGTCGAAAAACCTACTTGTGCAAGGTTGGGTGTAGGGAGCCTTTGAAACCACTAGCAGCATGGGTTAACTTGATTCGGAAGAAAGTGGATGACATTAGCATTCAATAATGCAAGTATAATTTACTGAATTAATATAGGCAATAAGATAAATCCATTTTACCCAATGGGATTTTAGGATAAACTGATGGATTTAACTCATCTATTAATTAACACAGAATTTAGCAAACCCTTACAGAATCCATTTGAATCGTAATGGATTTTTTGTATTATCCTTAGCTAATACACAAAAATTGAAAATATATTAAAATTGAAAATTTATAGTTACCAACCATTTTGGGCATCTCATTTGGAATCGGCATGGGATGGAATTGTCGAAAAACTTGCTTGTGCATGGTTTGGTGTTGGGAGGTTTTGAACCCACTAACAGCATGGGTTAACTTGATTCGGAAGAAAGTGGATGACGTTAGCATTCAATAATACAAGTATAATTTACTGAATTAATATAAGCAATAACTCATAAGATAAATCGATTTTACCCAATGGGATTTTAGGATAAACTTATGGATTTAACTCATCTACTAATTAACACAGAATTTAGCAAACCCTTACAGAATCCATTTGAATCCGAATGGATTTTGTGTATTATCCGTAGCTAATACACAAAAAGTGAAAATATATTGAAATTGAAAATTTATAGTTACCAACCATTTTGGGCATATCAGTTGGAATCGACATGGGATGAAATTGTCGGAAAACCAGCTTGTGCAAGGTTTGGTGTAGGGAGCCTTTGAACCCACTAGCAGCATGGGTTTACTTGATTCGGAAGAAAGTGGATGACATTAGAATTCAATAATACAAGTATAATTTACTGAATTAATATAAGCAATAACTCATAAGATAAATCCATTTTACCCAATGGGATTTTAGGATAAACTGATGGATTTAACTCATCTAATAATTTACACATAATTGAGCAAACCCTTACAGAATCCATTTGAATCGGAATGGATTTTTTGTATTATCCGTAGCTAATACACAAAAAGTGAAAATATATTAAAATTGAAAATTTATAGTTACCAACCATTTTGGGCATCTAATTTGGAATCGGCATCGGATGGAATTGTTGAAAAACCTGCTTGTGCAAGGTTTGGTGTAGGGAGCCTTTGAACCCACTAGCAGCATGGGTTAACATGATTCGAAAGAAAGTGGATGACATTAGCATTCAATAATACAAGAATAATTTACTGAATTAATATAAGCAGTAACTCATAAGATAAAGCCATTTACCCAATGGGATTTTAGGATAAACTGATAGATTTAACTCATCTACTAATTAACACAAAATTTAGAAAACCCTTACAGAATCCATTTGAATCGGAATGGATTTTGTGCATTATCCGTAGCTAATACTCAAAAAGTGAAAATATATTAAAATTGAAAATTTATAGTTTTCCAACCATTTTGGGCATCTCATTTGGAATCGACATGGGATTGAATTGTCGAAAAACCTGCTTGTGCAAGGTTTGGTGTAGGGAGCCTTTGAACCCACTAGCAGCATGGGCTAACTTGATTCGGAAGAAAGTGGACGACATTAGCATTCAATAATACAAGTATAATTTACTGAATTAATATAAGCAATGAGATAAATCCATTTTACCCAATTGGATTTTAGGATAAACTGATGGATTTAACTCATCTACTAATTAACACATAATTTAGCAAACCCTTACAGAATCCATTTGAATCGGAATGGATTTTGTGTGTAATCCGTATCTAATACATAAAAAGTGACAATATATTAAAATTGAAAATTTATAGTTACCAACCATTTTGGGCATCTCATTTGGAATCGGCATGGGATGGAATTGTCGAAAAACTTGCTTGTGCAAGGTTTGGTGTAGGGAGGCTTTGAACCCACTAGAAGCATGGGTTAACTTGATTCGGAAGAAAGTGAATGACGTTAGCATTCAACAATACAAGTATAATTTACTTAATTAATATAAGCAATAACTCATAAGATAAATCGATTTTACCCAATGGGATTTTTAGGATAAACTGATGGATTTAACTCATCTACTAATTAACACAGAATTTAGCAAACCCTTACAGAATCCATTTGAATCGGAATGGATTTTGTGTGTAATCCGTATCTAATACATAAAAAGTGACAATATATTAAAATTGAAAATTTATAGTTACCAACCATTTTGGGCATCTCATTTGGAATCAGCATGGGATGGAATTGTCGAAAAACTTGCTTGTGCAAGGTTTGGTGTAGGGAGGCTTTGAACCCACTAGAAGCATGGGTTAACTTGATTCGGAAGAAAGTGAATGACGTTAGCATTCAATAATACAAGTATAATTTTACTGAATTAATATAAGCAATAACTCATAAGATAAATCGATTTTACCCAATGGGATTTTAGGATAAACTGATGGATTTAACTCATCTACTAATTAACACAGAATTTAGCAAACCCTTACAGAATCCATTTGAATCAGAATGGATTTTGTGTATTATCCGTAGCTAATACACAAAAAAGTGAAAATATATTGAAATTGAAAATTTATAATTACCTACCATTTTGGGCATATTAGTTGGAATCGGCATGGGATGGAATTGTCGGAAAACCAGCTTGTGCAAGGTTTGGTGTAGGGAGCCTTTGAACCCACTAGCAGCATGGGTTTACTTGATTCGGAAGAAAGTGGATGACATTAGCATTCAATAATACAATTATAATTTACTGAATTAATATAAGCAATAACTGATAAGATAAATCCATTTTACCCAGTGGGATTTTAGGATAAACTGATGGATTTAACTCATCTACTAATTAACACAGAATTTAGTAAACCCTTACAGAATCCATTTGAATCGGAATGGATTTTGTGTATTATCCGTAGCCAATACACAAAAAGTGAAAATATATTGAAATTGAAAATTTATAGTTACCAACCATTTTGGGCATATCAGTTGGAATCGGCTTGGAATGGAATTGTCGGAAAAACCAGCTTGTGCATGGTTTGGTGTAGGGAGCCTTTGAACCCAATAGCAGCATGGATTAACTTGATTCGGAAGAAAGTGGATGACATTAGCTTTTAATAATACAAGTATAATTTACAGAATTAATATAAGCAATAACTCATAAGATAAATCCATCTTACCCAATGGGATTTGAGGATAAATTGATGGATTTAACTCATCTACTAATTTACACATAATTTAGCAAACCCATACAGAATCCATTTGAATCGGAATGGATTTTGTGTATTATCCGTAGATAATACCCAAAAAGTGAAAATATATTAAAATTGATAATTCTAGTTACCAACCATTTTGGGCATCTCATTCGGAATCGGCATGGGATGGAATTGTCGAAGAACCTGCTTGTGCAAGGTTTGGTGTAGGGAGCCTTTGAACCCACTTGCAGCATGGGTTAACTTGATTCGGAAGAAAGTGGATAAGATTAGCATTCAATAATACATGTATAATTTACTGAATTAATATAAGCAATAACTGATAAGATAAATCCATTTTACCCAATGGGATTTTAGGATAAACTGATGGATTTAACTCATCTATTAATTAACACAGAATTTTAGCAAACCCTTACAGAATCCATTTGAATCGTAATGGATTTTTTGTATTATCCGTAGCTAATACACAAAAAGTGAAAATATATTAAAATTGAAAATTTATAGTTACCAACCATTTTGGGCATCTCATTTGGAATCGGCATGGGATGGAATTGTCGAAAAACCTGCTTGTGCAAGGTTTGGTGTAGGGAGCCTTTGAACCCACTAGCAGCATGGGTTAACTTGATTCGGAAGAAAGTGGATGACATTAGCATTCAATAATACAAGTATAATTTACTGAATTAATATAAGCAATAACTCATAAGATAAAGCCACTTTACCTAATGGGATTTTAGGATAAACTGATAGATTTAACTCATCTACTAATTAACACAGAATTTAGCAAACCCTTACAGAATCCATTTGAATCGGAATGGATTTTGTGTATTATCCGTAGCTAATACTCAAAAAGTGAAAATATATTAAAATTGAAAATTTATAGTTACCAACCATTTTGGGTATCTCATTTAGAATCGGCATAGGATTGAGTTGTCGAAAAAAACCTGTTTGTTCAAGGTTTGGTGTAGGGAGCCTTTGAACCCACTAGCAGCATGGGCTAACTTGATTCGGAAGAAAGTGGATGACATTAGCATTCAATAATACAAGTATAATTTATTGAATTAATATAAGCAATAACTCATAAGATAAATCTATTTTACCCAATGGGATTTTAGGATAAACTGATGGATTTAACTCATCTACTAATTAACACAGAATTTAGCAAACCCTTACAAAATCCATTTGAATCGGAATGGATTTTGTGTATTATCTGTAGCTAATACACAAAAAGTGAAAATATATTGAAATTCAAAATTTATAGTTACAAACCATTTTGGGCATATCAGTTGGAATTGGCATGGGATGGAATTGTCGGAAAACCATCTTGTGCAAGGTTTGGTGTAGGGGAGCCTTTGAACCCACTAGCAGCATGGGTTAACTTGATTCGGAAGAAAGTGGATGACATTAGCATTCAATAATACAAGTATAATTTACTGAATTAATATAAGCAATAACTCAAAAGAATAATCCATTTTACCCAATGGGATTTTAGAATAAACTGATGGATTTAACTTATCTACTAATTTGCACATAATTTAGCAAACCCTTATAGAATCCATTTGAATCAGAATGGATTTTGTGTATTATCCGTAGCTAATACACAAAAAGTGAAAATATATTAAAATTGAAAATTCTAGTTACCAACCATTTTGGGCATCTCATTTGGAATCTACATGGGATGGAATTGTCGAAGAACCTGTTTTTGCAAGGTTTGGTGGGGGAAGCCTTTGAACCCACTTGCAGCATGGGTTAACTTGATTCGGAAGAAAGTGGATGACATTAGCATTCAATAATACAAGTATAATTTACTAAATTAGTATAAGCAATAACTGATAAGATAGATCCATTTTACCCAATGGGATTTTAGGATAAACTGATGGATTTAACTCATCTACTAATTAACACAGAATTTGGCAAACCCTTACAGAATCCACTTGACTCGGAATGGATTTTGTGTATTATCCATAGCTAATACACAAAAAGTGAAAATATATTAAAATTGAAAATTTATAGTTACCAACCATTTTGGGCATGTCATTTGGAATCGGCATAGGATGGAATTATCGAAAAACCTACTTGTGCAAGGTTTGGTGTAGGGAGCCTTTGAACCCACTAGCAGCATGGGTTAACTTGATTCGGAAGAAAGTGGATGACATTATCATTCAATAATACACGTATAATTTACTGAATTAATATAAGCAATAAGATAAATCAATTTTACCCAATGGGATTTTAGGATAAACTGATGGATTTAACTCATCTACTAATTAACACAGAATTTAGCAAACCCTTACAGAATCCATTTGAATGGGAATGGATTTTGTGTATTATCCGTAACTAATACACAAAAAAGTGAAAATATATTAAAATTGAAAATTTTATTGTTATCAACAATTTTGGGCATCTCATTTGGAATCAGCATGGGATGGAATTGTTATCAACAATTTTGGGCATCTCATTTGGAATCAGCATGGGATGGAATTGTCGAAAAAACTTGCTTGTGCAAGGTTTAGTGTAGGGAGCCTTTGAACCCACTAGCAGTGTAACGCCCCGATCCCTCTTGAGACCGGGACTCCTATTTATCATGCTATTCTCACCTAATTCCAAACCCCGGGCACAAAATTTTAGGAAAAAAACGGACGGAGTCTCCCCTGTTTATAGGACTAAACTGGTACCTGCACAAAGACACCCATGATGCTAGATCCACAAACAGCAACTCTTATAACCAATCCTCCAAGATTTTTATGGGCCACCCGTGATCACAAGGCCATCCGAGCCTTGGAACAACAATTACATATAACACACGAGCAAGTAAAGCATTTCTAATTTTAACTATAGGTAGTTAGATACAACAATAGCCAAGTTCTACTTCCAAGTTTGTTAATCATACAAGCATGCAAAGAATAAGTTTACTATGGATTATTACATGCCATTCCACTTTATATCCAACATACAAGATTACAAATTGTTTACATTCACCATTTATACTCAAGACCCCAAGGTCACAAAAAGGCAATCAACAACAACTCCACGCAAGCTTCTCATTTTAGACAACCTTATCACACAAGAAGTCACCGAAATTGCTTAACTAGCACTTCTTCCTCTTCTTCTATCAGCTGAGGATTCACCTCAGCTTCACCTGAAACATATTAAATGAGGAATGAGCAACAATATTGCCCAGCGAGGGAGGTGATGCAACATGCCAACGTGCAACATGATATGCAACACAAGAAAACATATATAAGCCACGTAAAACCAACAAGACAATAAGCCAAACAATTAATCACTTTTAAAAAAGGATACGGTTCCACTTCCAAGTCTTCGATCACGAGCCACGAACCACGAGCATCACGAACATGCCGGCAAACCCCAAACACCAACAATTGGGATACTCCGGATGTATCCCGATCCTACGACTGTGGTAACACAATCCCACATCAAAAAAATTAGGAAGTGGTACAGCTGGATATAAAGGTTCAAGTCCTTGTATCAGCCGTCACGCGTTTTCACGTGGGAGACCACGTGAGGAACAAAGCTGTGACCGTATTGGTTCCCTTCGGGGTTTGCGCAAAGCGGACAATATGACGGTAGTATCGACTCGTGCGCCCCCTGTAGGAATGGTGATCGGGTCGTTACAAATGGTATCAGAGCCTACCACGTGCGAACGTGGCGTTGTGATGTTAGCCCGCGAGGGCGCGTGCCACTTAAGGGGGTGGAGTGTGGTACACAATCCCACATCGAAAAATTAGGAAGTGGTACAGCTGGATATAAAGGTTCAAGTCCTTGTATCAGCCGTCACGCGTTTTCACGTGGGAGACCACGTGAGGAACAAAGCCGTGACCGTATTGGTTCCTTTCGGGGCTTGCGCAAAGCGGACAATATGACGGTAGTATCGACTCGTGCGCCCCCTGTGGGAATTGTGAAACCCCACTTTCTTGCTTATCTCGTAATACGTGCTTTACCTCGTTTTGCGTGCATATGACCTGTTTATGTGCTATAGGACCTAGAAAGTTATAATTTTGATTTCAATATTTCTAATACATGCTAAAATGTGCATTCATGAAATTTTCATCAAAAACGGAGTCAGAAATTTTATCGTCGATTTTCAGTGAATAGTGTTTTCGAAACACGTCCGCTATAATTTTGAAACTGGTCTTTTTAACCCTTCTAGACCTAGTCCACGGACTTTAATAGACCTGTGTTTGATGAAAACGGTTTTAAAATCGGCTTAAGAATTTATTAGGGTTTTTACACCGACTTTTGCGAAAATCGAGTTTTAAGCCGACTCGGGTGGAATTCTTTGAATGTAAAACTTCTTGTCACCTAAAAAATAACTCACTTGAGATATCTTGGGGGTTGCATAATTAATTTTAACTTGGTGATCACTAAAATGCAATTAAAGACATTAAAAACACAAAATTACCTATTAAAATAACTTTGACTTTAATTAAAAAAATTGACCTTATAAGCTATTGTCACCTACACACACTCACACAACACAAAAACACCACCACACACACACACATTGCCGAGGGGTTGAGGGAGAAAAGAGAAGAAAGAAAACTCAAGCTTTTCAATCAAATTTTCAAAGAAAAACCTAGTTTTTGTCCGTGAAAACTTCGCACCGACTTGGATTCTGCTTGTTGGGCACGCATAGCACGCATTCCTAGGCTTATATCGCATCTAAGGTGAGAGAAAAAATTCTAGATCTCAAAATGTCATTTTTGTGTTTTTGCGTATAAATGAAGATTGAACCGTTAGAATTGAAATCTGATGTTAGATTATTGCTCCTTGCATGCTAGGGATCATTATATACTAATACTACGAATTTTCTGTCGGATATAGCATAATTTTTATTTTCCGGGTATTTAATTTTGATTAAAATGTTCAAAGTTGATTTAATTGAGTTGTGTTGATCGAAATCGATTGCCGTCGATTTCTAAATACTTGATAATTACGTGTTAGCGCTGTTGTAATGCCGAATTTTCGATTACATTGTTTGTGTGGAAATCCGGAAAATCCAGCCATGACGTCATAGGGTTTTAGGGTTATCGGGCGTGATTTAGAGGTGTTATGGTGGATTTCCGAGAGGGCTAATGTAGTAGGTTGAATGGGTGAGTGATAGGAACTGATTTGGCAATGTTTGGATTAGTAGATTGTAAGTTATGAATTTTAGAAGTTTAGGTTGTCATTCTTTAATTTCTTGAACGATGCCTTAGATGGTTGGGTAGTGTTCGAGTGATGAATGGTGAGTTGTTGTTAAGTAATTTAGAGTTTAATTATGAATATTATGCATGTCCGGTTAGATGGCCTACTTTGTCATCTAACTACGTTGTTTGATGTTTAATTTAATATTGATGTTATATTGATGTTATTGATTGATTATTATTGAATGCGGGAATCGGGCACTCTTGTTGCTGATCTCCCAATTGATTGATCGATTTATGCTTGCATGATGATTGATGAATATGGAGCCTTGGTATGTGTGTGCCACCTCTCGGGCAGCGTCGGGCTGTCGGGTTGAAACCGGCATGACTGCCATAGGCTACCCCCAGCTCGCATGACGGAGATGTCATGGAGGGAAGGGGATAGTGAGGTACCTCGGGTGCGTGAGTAATGGGGAGTTATAAGAAGAACGGTTGAGATCGTGATGGCGTTTGGAGCTACACCAAATAGAGTATCCTTATTGAATGGTCATATAGTTATGTGATGATAGCTTTATTTATGTTATTATTGTTGTTGTGTGTTTACTTGCTCAAAGGACTAAATCCAAGGAGCGTAGTGAATACTGTCGAGATCTATCGGATCCTCACTGGGCTTATGTATATAAGCTCACTCTCTATTAATGCATGTTTCAGGTGTACTTTCACAAGATTACGGGTACGTGCCTCCTGAAGAGGAGAATGTGGAAAATGTGCCTTTTGTGGATGAGTCATATGTTCCCGAGTCTTATCCATGACTTTATATTGTTAAATGTCTTGTATATTAGTTTAATAGACTTTATATGCTTTACGGTTCTTAATGTAATAGATATTGAAAAGATGATGAACCAAATGATGTTAACTTAGCGGTTTCCTTTTGTCTATGGTTAAATTGTAGTTGTGTCTCAACTTACTTTTGAAATGTATGATGAAGTTGAGGTATTGTATGTCATGTTGGAACGGAGGCGTATAACGAGGATGTTTTATTGTATAATATGGTTGTGTTGTATGTTGTTGTTTATATTGAGGAATTACGGGATGTATGATGTTTTATGAGGTTGGTTTAGAACCTCGGAAATCTGTTTACTGTCGTTATGCCGCCGAAATTCCGTTGCGTCCTGACTGATCGTAGGTGGGGTCGAGTTGGGGCGTGACAGGAATGGTGATCGGGTCGTTACAACGACCCTTTCTCCCGAGGTAGGTCCATGCCCAGCAGGTGAACCACGCCTCTGGGGTAGTGGAGTATGCCTCAGCGAGAAAGGGAATAGGCACCATGGTAGTCGAGGGAGCACGGCAAGCCCGACGCCGCCCGTGTTTCTCGACGCTACCATGTCCGAAAAGGTTGCGCAACCCCGAGACAAGTCACAAGCAATCAATATATCACATAACACATAAGAGGGACGACAAAGTAGGCCGCCCTCACAAATAAGTACGATATAAATTCACATAAGCATGAAGTTAGCTTAAAGATACCAAAAGAAGCAATCAATACAATTAATTCCAATAATCTATTCAAATAGCTTATATGTATCCTAAATATTCCATGCAAAGCACTACGATCTCTCAACAAGTTCTAAATGCAACTCAAATGGCTAAAAACTACATTTTCCCTTTCTTTAACCGAGTTTTCTTTCTTCTAAACATGGTTCAAGATTCCCAAACTATATCCTAGTCATTCTATATCCTTAATTAAGCTCAAAGGTACCTTTTAAAGTCACTAAAAACTCATTTTTGAACCAAAAGTTGGGGAAGGCCCTGAACGGGTTTGAACTACAACCATACTAACCGAACCCCATTTTTGCGAAACGAAAGCACCAAAGGTGCTTCCTTAGCTCAAGGATACCCGAATCAATGTCCAAACTTGCCCGGATTGCTTAACGTGAAAAACCCCCTTTTTAAAGTAGGCTATTTATGCAATTAAGTTCGGATTCAAGCGATTCAACCTCACGTGGCTTTTCAACTAACTTCACTAGGGTCTAGAGCACCTAATTGAAGCATCAATTTAAGCCAATAAGCAATTTTTCTCAAAACCCTAATTCTAGGCACTATTTATCATCTCTTTGATCAATCTCAAATTTCAACCATTAACTTTGTTATCAAACCTCAAAAGTTAACTCTATAGGCATCAAATAACTCTTAGAAAGCATTTATAACAAGTTCTATAGCTATAAACAACAAATCAATAAAATTCAACATAAGAGCATAAACTTTAAAAACTATGAAATGCATCTCCCTCACAAATTTGAAGACAATGAAGCTTGTTGAAGGCCCTAGGATGCTCAAAACCCTCCCAAGATCAAGCTAGGAGCTCAAGATGCGAGGTTGTTGAAGCAAAATCTCCTCTTTTCCTTCTCCTTTGGTATTTTCGGCCCTGCTACATTAATTCCTGCACATTTCTTCTCTTTTTTTGTGTGTGTTTTTTGAGCTTATTTTTGCTATATAATGAGTAGGCTATGGGTGGGGTCAAGGGGAGTGCTTAAATGGTCTATTAAAATGAGCTTAGTTAGCTTTAAAACAAGTTCATTGCACATAAATTAAGTTAGCTAACTAAAACATTATGTTTCATACGTAACACTATTCAAAGGTCACGGAAAACATTTTCCAAACGCACACTCCTAAGCTCGAAAGTTCAAAACAAAAATTTCTTGGCTCCTTTTAAATATCATATGACCTAGGAAAAATTTAAAATCAAACTTTTGAAACAGTCAAAAATATTATGAATAGTAACCCTAATAAAAACAATTAAGAAAGAAAGATGATGCACGTAGAAATGCGTACATAGGTATGCAACGATTATAAATAAATTTTAATGGTAAAATTCTCGGGTGTCACAAGCAGTATGGGTTAACTTGATTTGGAAGAAAGTGGATGACATTAGCATTCAATAATACAAGTATAATTTACTGAATTAATATAAGCAATAACTCATAAGATAAATCCATTTTTCCCAATGGAATTTTAGGATAAACTGATGGATTTAACTCATCTACTAATTGACACAGAATTTAGCGAACCCTTACAGAATCCATTTGAATCGGAATGGATTTTGTGTATTATCCGTAGCTAATACACAAAAAGTGAAAATATATTAAAATAGAAAATTTATAGTTACCAACCATTTTGGGCATCTCAGTTGGAATTGGCATGGGATGGAATTGTCGAAAAACCTGCTTGTGCAAGGTTTGGTGTAGGGAGCCTTTGAACCCACTAGCAGCATGGGTTAACTTGATTTGGAAGAAAGTGGATGACATTAGCATTCAATAATACAAGCATAATTCACTAAATTAATATTTGCAATAACTCCTAAGATAAATCCATTTTACCCAATTGGATTTTAGGATAAACTGATGGATTTAACTCATCTACTAATTAACAAAGAATTTTGCAATCCCTTACAGAATCCATTTGAATGGGAATGAATTTTGTGTGTTATCCGTAGCTAATACACAAAAAGTGAAAATATGTTAAAATTGAAAATTTATAGTTACCAACCATTTTGGGCATCTCAGTTGGAATCGGCATGGGATGGAATTGTCGAAAAACCTGTTGTGGAAGGTTTGGTGTAGGGAGCCTTTGAACCCACAAGCAGCATGGGTTAACTTGATTCGGAAGAAAGTGTATGACATTAGCATTCAATAATACAAGTATAATTTACTGAATTAATATAAGCAATAACTCAGATAAATCCATTTTACCCAATGGGATTTTAGGATAAATTGATGGATTTAACTCGTCTACTAATTAACACCG